>NW_021852127.1:218329-220177 GCF_003651465.1 Formica exsecta
TTCTCTTCTGATGCTATCGTTTGTCACTGCCGGTTTTAACTGATAGCAGCATCTGGTAAAGTCTGTCATTGCAGGTTTTGACAGACGTTACAATCGGTCGAACTCGCACGTACGAGCTTCTGCCGACAATTCGCGTTCGTCGTCGTCCATATCTCCATTGAATTGATCAAACCATTATATCTCGCCTGTTAAAACGCGAGAATTTTATGGTCTTTCTTGTACAAAGCATCCAACATGTAACAATACTTCAATATAATTACAAGCAGCATACAATTACAACCATATTTTAGTTATTATTATAATTTGAATCTTATATATTCTATAAAGATATATCCACTAAAAAAGTATTATCTATACATATAGCAATAGCTATATTATTTTATGATTGCGTATGCATATTATACAAATTACACATTTCCAGATTATTGAACCATAAGTCACCTCTAAGTTGATCAAATATTTGTTTGGATCCGATTTATTCGAGCGAGATATTCCTTCTTTTATATATGTATTATATAATAACGTGTACCAAAAATGCTGTGTTATTTATAATTTGTCCTATAATAAAAATTATGGTATATTTTTAATATATCACAATTAAACATTTCTATTTTTTGTATCGAGCAAAATATATATCTAACAGTAACCTAACGGAGTAATAATTAGAGTAGTAAACTTAATGAATTTCTGCTTATTTCTTAAAAAGTAATATCGTGATTGCTCCCTTCGCCCCCTCCCTCCCCCAAGTGTATAGTAATCTCTAAATGCGATTGTTTCGCTTTTATCTACATGCAAAATTCCAAAAATATACGAGAAGTCTTTTGTCTCGCCGTATTCACCGAGATCAGCCCGATATTTATAAATTGCGCCGATGCTCGTCGACATGTGACTAATCGATTCACAAAATGTGTAATCGCGTTCGGTTTTAACGCACGGCCGAGAGAGCGGCACCATACGCGCCATCCCGCGAACACAGAATTTTGCTCGCGCATTCTCGGATGAACGAACATAAAGGTAGGAGGGAAGGGAGATAGAGAGAGGGTGGTGGCGAGTTACAGTGCGGAAGCTGCGGCGTGGTATGGGACACTCGCTTTACTTTTTGAAATCCACGTAGACAACGGGAAAACGACGAGCGTGATCGTAATTAACGTCATCGACCCCGATCTGCTCTCGCTAACGGCCTTCACCGACCCCCTCGCCCGTCACCGTCAACACCCTCCTCTCAACCTTTCGTCGACTGGTCCATCGCGCCCCGTCGATGTTGTACTCTTTCCATTTCGCGTATAATTAGTGTCCTCTGTATGTCGCGCGCAATGTTTCCCCCTCGTTCCCGCCGCGTTAATAACAGACCCCTGCCTCGGTCGCGTTTGCGGCTTCGCTTATCCGTTTGAAAACGAGATTCAATTATGATCGCCCGGAGGTGCGCGGGACAAAAGGGCAAGTATCGCTCTGTTTTACAGATCGCGCTTTTATTGCTCGCATTCTCCCCGTGTGTCTTCTTCGTGGCTGATTCTTTTTGAGTGTTACCGCGGGTTAGTCGGTGCGGATCAAGAGCGAAGTGCGGGTGAATTTGATCGCATTGACAACGGTAGATTCCTCGTTATTGCTTCGTTTTTAAATAAAAAATATAACTCGCCATATTCCCTTAATTTAGAATAAAATTATATCAATATGTCTTCGTGTCATATAATTTTCTATCAAAATAAAAGATATTTAGATATAATTAAAGTGCAATATTATTATATATTTCTTGCAAGGAAATATGAAGCGGAGAGAAAATAGATGAAATTTCAAGATCACTAAAGAAGTTGGAGAGTCAAGAGTAGCAAGTAGACTTGCTACTCTTCC
>NW_021852127.1:220567-275172 GCF_003651465.1 Formica exsecta
CTTCCGATGAACTTCGCGCAGATCGGTTACAACAAAAGTTTTAACGAGGATGAAATGACGTGCAATTTTAATCGCTACACTTGTGAAGTTTTTACATGTATTCCAAAGGGAATTATTATTCTAAAACTGCAACTATTATTAAAATGCGCAGAGATAGATAGATACAGATAGAGAAATAAATATATAGTTTCGATATGTAGCGTTATTTTAGTAATAATTTAACACCCACACATTTATTTTATAAAATTAATATATTATTATACAATAATATTGTCAAATGACAACGTGCGAACACACAAAATTTTAATCTTATAAAAGTTTTTTATTTATTAGCCATATAATTATTGTGTGTGTGATACACACATTTTCATAAAACAAGATATGTAGTACGATGTAAGTATTAAACATATTTTTCATATTTTTATAACACCTTTTATTCAATCTTTTTTTATTTTATTCTACTTATTTTTTTATTTATTCTTTTTATTTTATATACTAACGCTCATATTGTTTCATATTTCGAGTTCTCCAAATAATAAATACCTGACAGCTCGATTCGCTATTCCAAAAATGCGCAATAAAGAGACATAGATGAAAAGAGCAGAAGGTGATCCCAAACGATATCTACAACGCATTTGTAGCGTGTCTAGCGCGGATAACTCCCTTGCTAATATATCAATGGTGAAATAACCGATTATTTGAAGGACCGTGTAAGCTACTAGTCGTGACGTGAATTTATTTGCTCGATTTGGAAGCCACCCAGGGGCGCCTTGCTGCTGACGGTTCTGACTGATAACGGCCACTTTGCGCCACTCCTGAACCTCCTATTTTAATACCGGGTTACCCTCCGCGAATTGCTTAATATTCTGCCGATGCAAAGGTAGGGACTGGAATTTGGCCGATGCGAGGGCAGCTGCGCCCGAAAGAACGTATACGATCCGAACTCCGCTTCTTCCGCTCGACTTTCGATGAGGCAAACTATCGAACACCGCTGTGCAAACACGCGTTCGACGAACCGGGGTCTTATATAGTGTCCCCGCGTATGCTCTCCTTTAAATCGCTGGCTAGATTGACTCGGCCGATCAGTCGTTACGTTTTTACCGTCATAGAATTCGAAATGCAGGGGATCCTCTGCTTCATTGCTCGGCAATTTGTATCCGAATTGGATGCTTTAGAATTTGGCGTACCGTATACGAACGTTGAATATTATTCCCTCTAATGCAACATGTTATCAAGCACTGTATAACAAACATTTAATGAATTAGTATAATTTTAATCTACTAATTCTATTCTCTTCAAATTTTCAAACATTGCTCAATATTTATTATATTAATTTAGGCTTTATATAGTTTTGCTATAATTACAATTACATATATAAAGATTTAAAAAACTATTTACTTCTAATAAGAAAAATTCAGAAATATAGTTGCAAAAATATTGACAGTTATCTGCAAACGCTTCTGATTTAAATGTCACAAGTAAAATCGCATACATTCGTACTATGTTCGTTATAGGATATAATATTAGTCGTGAATAAAAAGCGGCATCCAACGTGCTTGGCATTGAATACGGAAGTGGATGCTACAGTGCTACTACAGTTAATATTGTGCACATTGTAAAAAAAAGACCAGTTTGCCAGAGTCGCGGTTGTGTATTCACAGAATGCCGCAAGGCAGGTGTTAATTGGCCCGACTGTGCCCCGTTGGAAAACGTACGAGTGGGGAAACGAGACGGGAAATCGCAGTGTGTTGGTCGATGGTTGGCGTGTCGCATGATATGCGGAGACTTTTATGACTTCTACGAGAAAAATAGGAGAGAGAAAGAGAGAGATGTTGACTAGCGATGCGAGGTGTGGTTTCGCATGGTAGAGCGAAAAAATCGATTTCATGTATGTTGTAGCGAAATGAGCCCTTCCTGCCAAGGTGGCTACGTATATCTGAACTTAGAGGGTTACCTCGTAAAGTTCGATCGCCTGTTCTCGCCTTCGAGTTTTTATAGAGGAAAGCAGGGGCGGGGGCACAGATGATAATATCGATCCGCGCACGTAATAATACGACCTCTTTCGCGAGGCTCTCAGCGTGAAACAGGATTTTAGCAACGTGTGTTTAAATTTTATTCATTCGCCTAATCCAGAAATATAATTTTCCATGTAAGAACGTTGCATTAATTTTATAACAATATTAAAATATATATATTACATCAATTCACGATTATGAAAGAGATATATATTACGACAAATCATACATAAATAAATACATAAATAAATTTAAAATTGTCTGATGTAAAATTTATTTTTCTAAGATATCGGAAAACCGAAGTTACATGGTAAAGTTAAACGAGTGAAGTTAACGCGTGAGAGTGAATGGCAAAGTTGTAATAAATTTTCTAAATTGTTGTAAATTAATTTCGTTAACATTATTAAAATCAATTTGTTTAAAAATTATTATATTTAATATTGATTACTTTAAACAAAATATAATTTATTATTTTTTAATGTGTGTGTGTGTGTGATTTCATATATCTTTAATACAAAGCTTAATAATTATATTTCTAGAAAATTATATTTCTAGAAAATAGTATTATATCAATTTTTTGCAGTATCTGAAAATATTTCTATATAAGAAAAAAATTTAATCAGAATAGAAAATATTCTTAAATAATATAAAATATACAAGTAAATTTAAAAAATAGATATATAGAAAAAATGACGTGATTAACAATTTGCGGATACCTTGTATATCAAGAAGAGTTGACCTAGTTTTATCACAGCCGATCTCGTTAAATTATCGTTATAGCGTGATCTATTGAGAAATTCGAAAGGAAAATATTCCAGAAAACCAGGAAAGATCACGTTTTTCTTCGGGTCGAGGAGTACAAAGAATCGGTTTATTCTCGGCGGATAGAGATTCGAGGAATCCGATTAGCGATGAAAACCTAATTTTGAACCCCCTCCGTTCGAGGGGATGACCCGGCTCGAGTGACAACGTGGGAGAAACCGAATGATGTCGGTGCACCGGCTGTATGGTGGAACGTGTGTCAGTTCGGGATATCAACGAGAACGACGACGACCACGTGTTGTCCGTACCAGTGTTTGGTAACCGAACGTCACTCCGAATGATGGATGACACGCTAATCGTTCGTATTTACGCACCGCATGTGCCCTGCAACCTTCTTATTTTCTCGTCCATTTTAAGACCGCGGTTGCCTCGTAAACAGACGTCGAGCAGAATTTTACCACCGAGGTGGATTACGGTAAATTATCGATTTTTCAAACCCGGCTAATAAAGATAATCTGTATGAGCTCAACAAAATCTATTGATAAAAAATCTTGTATACGACAAACCTTCCGATATACTTCTATAAATATTTTCAGAAATCATGTGAAATTATTTATAATATCATAACGTATTATGCAGACATGTCGCAAGAGATTAAATTAAACGCTAAACAATTACAAATACGATGTGCATCTTTGACTCGAAAAGTTGTTTCTGCGATAGATATTAAAATTTCTTTGCGCTCGTGAAGGTTTTACGTTGGCAGCGTATGTTACTGACTAGGGTGTGCGTGTGCTTGGCATGCGCGTCGTGCGTATCTAACGAGTTCGATGATCGAGAAAGGTATACACGACTATGGGAATTGACGTGAATCGGGTTATACAGGGTATATCGTATTACAACCTTGTCAGAATGTTTCCAGGCTATCGGATTTATGTAACTACCTGGAATGAGAGAAATATCTACTATTTTTTCGCTATAATCGTTTCACGTTTGACTAGATATGTTTACAATGCACAATATTGATTTAGAAAAAATATTGATAGAATTTGCAAAATTTTTTCTAAATGTAACTGAGAATCTAACGTAATAACATATCCGTTAAGTTAAAAAATTATTAACACTTCATAATCCTAAAAATATTTTATATTTCATCATAATCAAAAATATCTCTCTCTTGAATCGATCTCAATTTTATCGAAAGATAGTAGACGGACTCAATATACATATTATTCAATGTATATATATATATATATATATATATACTACTTTATTTAATTTTTGTTGAGGGGAATGCAATATAAAAATATCAATATGCAATATCAATATAAATATAAATACGCGAGTCAATAGAATGCATGGAATATTGTATGCAGCTATAGAGTGTTCTCGATATATAGAAAAACGCAATGTGCGATTTTCGTAAATCACATTTACAAGTGCAAAAAATTATTATTTAATTGCTTAAAATTGCCTTCTAAAATTCCATTAGATATAGCAGCCGCGAATGAAATTTTAAATTGTTTCTAAAGAGATTCTCACACATCGGGGTTAATCTTATATATCTTCAGAAGTGTTGCGCAATATACGATTCGGCGAGATATTTGTGGTGTCGTAAATGGCAGTAAGTTTACTTTAGTCGAACGAACTTTGAGAGAGCGCCCATCCAAAGCCAGCCACGCTTGATCGAGCGTTTGCATTATTGCGTGCTCGCATAGGAAGTTATTCTCCCCGTAGGATTAACGAATCGCGAAACGCGATGCTTCCATTCGCTGACTTAAGAGAGAGCAGGCCTAGATTATGGCCCCACACTTTAGGAACCTATACTACGCGTGACCAGCGATGCGTGTCGCCAGAACATATACGTACGCTCGATGGTTTGATCGATCGGCCTATCGCTCCGTATTTATTTATATTCCATCGAGTGCTCGCACCTGGCACTATTAGCTCTTTCTCTCGCTCTTTCTCCCTCTTTCTCTTTTACGTTCCAACTACGTATATACGAAGGGAGAGAAAAATATGAAATCCCCACGCCTACACCCTTTCCATGCGCGTGGCACTCTATCAATTTTTTCAGCGTGGCACCACCGAAATCTTTACCAAAACCGATCGACTGTCATATTCCCGGCAGACGAAAAAATGAGGCGGTGAACGTGCCCAGCTTGTTAACGCGACCCTTCGCTTCGGGAAACTGCCGAGTCGGGGAAATAAATGTTGGTGTGATAGAATGAATCTTATTCTCTCTCGCACGCAATTCAATGAAATTTATGACATACAAACAGCCAAAGAACTATTTAATCTAATAAGCACGCGTATAATAAATACTTCTTCACAAAATATTTCCGCTGATAATTCTCTTTCTCAGATATACATACTTTTCTATTATGGATAAATTTTCATACCAGAAGAATTTGAGTTTATAGTTATAGATGTATGTAAGATATTAGTATTTCTAAGATTAAATAATAAAAAAAAATGCAAGAGAGCGCGCAATAGTTAGAAATTTATTCTTATCATTATATCAATAATATATTCCGAGTATGATTGACGTTAACCTTAATCCTACTCCGTAACCTGAATCACGCGAGGCATAAAGTATTGTTCTCTATATATTGCGAGACCTAAAATGATAAAACAAATTTATGGTGCAATGTAGCGTGTACGAGAGCTCTCATTAATATCTTAGATAAATCTGAATTCATCGAAGAAGGCAAATAGCTTGCGCACGACTACGCGAGACATCGTTAATTAAAAGTTTGTTGTCTCTCTGTTTTAACTAACCGAGTTCAAGTCGACGCGAGACGGTCAGTGATAGCCGCGCTCCGTTCACAAATCCAAAATCTGCACTCCTTAGTTGCTTCCGGAAAGCTTCGGGAGTTTTAATAAAGTATTCCGGCAAAAGAAGCAAGCGATCTGCAAATCGTTGACGCGTTTCTTTGAACAGTTTTATGGATACACAAATGAAACGAGAGAACGGACGTGGAGCGGAACTCAGCGTGCGAGAGAAAGCCGGAGAGAGAAACCGAGAGAGTAAACTCGCCGTAACAATTAATTTACTTCGCTTACGCTCGGGTAATTGAAAAATTGTCGATAGCCCGAAGAAAGTCGGGACCGATACGTCCGCCGGAGAGCCGTCAAGATGAGAGGGAAGGGAGGGAGAGGGTTGCGTGAAAAGGAAAGAGGGGGCTAGAGGAAGAAAGAGGGAGACCGCACGAGGAGGATGAGAGGCGGATACGACAAGCGATATAAGAAGCGAGAAAACGGAGTTAATTAAACCGGCAGCGAAGGGACGGAACTCGAGACGGCGCGGGGCGGAAATTAAAAATGTAAATCTGCGTGATTGGAAACCACAGAGCCGTCATGGCAGACCGTCGCTAGTAGTCCCCCTGCCACCCCATCTCTCGTGACGTCGTCACCGCCGATGGCCTTCCTGCCGATTTGCGATTTTTATTATAATCGCCTCAATCGAAACCTCCACCCTCGCGGACGCGATCTGACTGCGGAGAGATTTCTTTTCGTGCCGTCTCTCTTATTACCCGAGGCTGAGATTACTGTATACGCTAGGTCAATTCATACTATCGAGATTTACTATTTTCTTCGAAATATCATTCAGGAAATCAAAATGAATGGATTCTCAATGCTTTGAATATTAAATGATAGTTTTTGTCTTGCAATCTGTACGTTTGCACTTGTCGGAATTAGATAATCGATTTTATGCCTTAAGTATATACATTGACGATTAAAAGATGAATATGATACAGTCAGTAAACAATGCATCTTTAATAACGTTACTGAATAAACAAGATTTCTAGATAATTTTAAAGGATTTCATTCCTTCTTAAGAATAACGTAATGAAAAGTGTAACAAACAATATATTCTTGTCATTTTCTCATTTTTCTTTCGCGTCCTAAAATGGAGGATAAATATCCCATAAGTGATACGTTGGAACAATGCTTAAGCGACAGGCGAACTCAGTTTAGATCACGTTGCTGAACTCCAATTTCGTAAAATGGAGTAAGTCACTTTATACCGCCGCCTGCATTATTTAACACGTATAACGGCGTTACATAATTGCACAACGGAACGTGTCTCGTGCTCTGTCGCCCGTTCGTACACGCCCCGGCGTGTTACGACACAATTTATTTACTATCCGCGATCTGTTTTCCGGTCCGCGCGTGAAACAATCCATCAATTACGCAGCGCGAATCAAATCTCCATTAAAACCACAAATATCTTTTAATCCTTTCCGCTGAAATCGACGCCGTTTCCAATATGCAAGAAGCAGAATCGCTCATGCAATCGAATATTAATCGGATCAAATGCAGTCGAATAGGATCGCCGATATCGGATTCATGGTGGCCGGCTAGTCTTACGCTTTGAGAGTCGTAGCTTCATCAATTTCCAACGCTAATTCGATACCCCCCCGACATAATCATGCCGGAATTTCCTGTCACGTCACGTCACTGTAGCCATCCTCTTATCCTCGCTCGAATGCGATTTAGAGATTCCCGATAACGAAATCCAAGCTGTTTGTGCACCGTCCATCGCACATGCATGTCAAGCTTTCGCGGTAGCCAGGCATGCGTTTCATATAAATCTGCATGATCATTAAGAAGTACACGCCGGTGGTTATATTATAATCCATCGTAGATCACTTTTACTTTTCACATTGCAACGTCACGATTAATACATTTATCGATTCGTGTCAATATATCGGATTTTCTATTAAGAATTATTTTAATTCAAACATTTTAATTACATTGACGTTAATTTTAATTACAATTTAATGCGCAAAGGACTGGATATTAAAATTGATCATTCTTTATTTATTGTTAAGAATAATGATGCCAACAGTATAAAAAAATTCTGTATATCTTACATATTTAATTTATTTTTAATAACGCGCGTATTGATCAGAGATTTGTATTACATACAAATTATTTATGTTAGTCGTAGAGTGTGCGGTTTGATTTCCCTAATTTAATATGTGTGCTCAAGAATTGAACGGCAAGAGAAATATTAAGTTTCGGTACTTAAAGCCAACATTGGTACAATCACCAGGGAGCCACTTGGTAACAGACTCTACGGGAGAGGTTGAGAGATGAAAATCTTCATATACATACCAAGAAGAGAAGGAAGTTAGGTTCTTGAACAGGAAGCGATTAAAGTTAACCAATCATGCTGCCCGTAAAACGCGCACTCAGGTACACCGCTGGGAGCAATCGAGACACGGTAATACACTTTTTATGTCAAGTACACATCTTTTCCGCTACCTGCGATGTCGTATGTGTGTTCTAAGGCAATGCGATCGGTTAATCTCCTCGCGGGCATATTGCTTTAAATTTTTAAATCGCTTTCACAATCTCGCGACGTGCTCGTGTTTTATCGCGAAAATAATTTATACAGCGTTTTGTGCGCCAACTCAAACATTATCGATACAGGTCATTGTTTATTAACGTACAAACTTCTGCAGCATTATTCGTACAAAAGATACTCATACAAATTTACGGAAAAGTGAATTTCTAGAATATTTAAATGTACTTATCAGAATGAACTTCTTCCGAATTAAAAAAAAAAGAAACATTCTCTTTATTCCATAGTGAAGATATATCTTGACAGAGAAACTTATGTTTGTACCGCAAGCCATGTGACACATTTGTAATGCAGATAAACGAATTTGCATAGAGTTACTTTGAAGTAGGTGTGGAAAATCTCATTTTGTCACTCGCATAAGATACCTTAAAATATGCATATGCATGCGCGCAACGTTGTGAATAACTCTGCCTATAGGTTATAGTTATGACGGGCTAATTCTCGTTTCATTAAAATCAAGAGTAATGAATGTATCTTTCGTCCGTTTCCTGAAAATTTTAGATACGGCACGCGAATGTAGAGAAAAAGCGGAACTTGAGAAATGTCAATCTTGGTTCGCTTGCGCGGAAACGCAAGGGGGATTTGCGGACGCCGTGGGTCCAACGAACCTGCTTGACTCCGGTCGAAATAACTCGTAATCGAAATAAAATTTCGGTCGATCAATAAGGTCGCACAATCGGAAGTAAATCGGCCGGGGTGCTTTCTCGGAGACTAAGAGAAACGAGTATAAGCGATGGGAGCGCGCGCTCCCCGGGACCATCGACTACAGAAAAGTCCTTTACGAAATCTCCGACGAATAAGCAGCCGTCTGTCGCGAAAGGTCCCTTTATGAAATCTCCGGCAACGACGTACACAACGACGTGTTCGCGCCCTTCGACGCACGGCCCTCTTCTTCACCCTTCGGAAGGGCCTAACGCAGCAAGACGATTCCCGCGCCCGAGTGCGCCCATGCGTTTTCCGCTTTATACGTTGAAGTGCGTAGCGGAAAGAGTACGGCAAAGCCGAGAGGGGATCCGCAAACGTATGTCAGAGATCCACAGTTAGCGATCGAGTCGATATTCCTTGCGCAAAGGATATCGACACCTTGGCTGTCAATATGCCAGAAATTCCTGATACATCAAATAACTCTCGTACTCTGATGCTCACGAAGATTAATTATACGCCAATCGCGCGTATCAAGTTGGCTTGCTGATAATAGATATATACGTTTTTCATCGCAAAAGTAGATTGCGCTTATTTCATTGTAAAACATTTCATATTAATCTCATTAATCTCATTATAAAATGATATTAATTAAAAATGTTAACGATAAGATTTATTTGTGGTAATGTATGCTAATTGTAAATTAACAAAATAAAACATGGATAAATTATATTGTAAATTCATTTAATGTAGTGTCAAATTAAAACTTGATATGAGCATGTTAAATTGCATATATAATAAAGTAATAAAGAGATATAAAAGAAAGAAAAAATACAATTTACATTCGTTTTTATCCATATCTTCTTTAATAGCGCATATATTTTAGCAATCGCATATATTTCGATTCTATCAGAGAGACTTCCAAAATCATCGTGGATGTCTCGAGGTTGAGAGTCTCTGCGCGATTTAAGGTTTTCTTCGATATCATCCAAAGTGTATAATTCTCACGAGAGCTCGCAAACAAAAATATTATCCTTCCTTACATTCTCGCTCATAGCTGAAGTATGCCTCGAAGGCGTCGTAAATCCCAATAAGAGCCTATAACCAACCTCCATACACTTCTCCATATCTTCGATGTTTGCCCTTCTATTCCCGGTTATCAAAGGAATACAGCGCGAATATCGGTTTCGGGTCATCACTACCGACGATTGCACGCACGAAGTGTTGGAATCTTTCGTAGAATATAGAGGCGAACGGCATGTACTTTAAGGCGAAGGCTGTAGTGCCGGTGTGTAAGAGAGTCGAGCGGGAGCGTTAATTCCGCTCGCATAAATTCCGGGATTAAGAGCATACGTTATACTTAGGGAAATGCAAGTTTCGTGCTTTTCGCTTCTCTTCGACTCCCTTAGCGTCTCCTTGCTTCCCTTCTTTATTCCCCTCTTCCTCTCCTTTCCTCTGTGCCTACCTAATCTTTTTTTATCTCGCACTTTTAGCACCGCGATCATTTTACCCCTTTTCTTTTGCCGGTTTCTCTTATTATCGCATAAAGTAAAACATACTGTATGAAATACTATACTATACGAAAGAGATTTAACTTTAATTTAAATCTTTTGGCTATATCAAACGATAGTGATGTTACTGTTATGTATGATACGAATACTTCATAATCAACTATCATTTTGATCTGTTCTCAAAATATCTCTTACATGATATGTAATTTGCACGAATAGATTTTTGCACTCAAATAACAGATTGTTTGAAAATTAATTTTGCAAAGATATATAATATATTTAAAAAAATTAAAAATATGTTATATATTTATAAAAGCCAAATATTGTAAAATGATGATTTATTTTTCGATATTTTCAGAAAAAATCAATCTTGTAAATTCTCAAAGAATCTATAAAATCGAAATTTGATTGCGTTAAAATGAAACGCCAAATGTGTATATAAGCAATCCTGCAGAGTTAAATCGAGCGACGGTTTCGAAAAAGCGAGATTGAAATATCATATATCCGATATACAGCGATTGACAGATAAGCAAGTGCATGGAAAAGTTGGCTACGCTAAATGTATCAGATAACAAATATTTCTATAGACGGCATCGCATGTCTGGCTGCGCGCACAAGATATGCAGGCCACTCATATAATTGATATTATGTCATTTCAAGTATTATACAAATGCAATTGAAAATTATATATACCTGATATTTGATTGATAAAACAAAAAAAAAATAACAGTGCGATTTTCCAAAAATAGATTCAAAACGCGGAAGACATTAATCAAATAGACAATCGTGTTGTCGGCTATTTCGATTAAATTGATACATTGGCGTTTTTGATTTGATCAGATTTTCGATATGTTTGACGCTGTCGCGTTTCATACAGATGTTGGTGCTGTTTCATACCGATAAATCGTTGTCATGACAACCTCGTATAAATCACCGGGGCGTGCTAAAGTTGGCCAACATTCCAAATAATTTGGATTTCGAAGAATTTCGAGATATTAGGGAATCGAACCATGATATAATTATCCGGTTCCTGCATAAATAAACCGCTATTCACATATCAGTTTACAAATTAACAAAGTTAATCAACGCGACAATATATGTATATATAAAGAAGTGGATCGATAAAATATATCGCGGAAAAGTAAATTGTCAAATGTTATCAAAAATCTGTTTAAAATAAGTCTTTTTATATATAATTTTACATAACTTATATATTTTACTTATGTTAATATTTGCACTATCTTGGTCTATAGGTTTAGCTTTAAGCTTAATAAACGTGTCGAGGGGATGGTGATTAAGTGTTTCCTTAATGAGTTCGTTAAGTTTGTTTACTGGATAGTTTGGATAGCGGATAGTTCCAGGGTTCGAACAACAACACAGTTTATATATATATACAATACGTAAACGTGTGTTGCATTCATTTCTTTAGCATAAGTTCGAGCACGTCAATGGCTACCATATCAACTTGCGCTGGTAAAGTGCTTCATGAAAAACTGACGAGAATTTATTAGCGAGCACTAAACTTAAATAGCAAAGTTTACGTACAAAATAACGAAACGAACTTGCCTCATTTTCTAAACTGTGCCAACCAGCGCTATATCTCGAGTTTTTGCATTCTGAGCGCAGAACTATTTTTTTTTTTATGACAGAACTGATTCAAGACGATAAATATTCCGTTTATTTAAAGAACATTGCGGACGGAATACGCGGATAAACACAGGAAAGGGATAATCGTTAAAGAGGATAAACAAATTTGCGATAATTATGATATCAGTGCTCTTAACAGTGCGCATAGAGACACTATCCGCTCCAATGTGTTTCATACTGGTTATTGGTTAACTCAATTACTGTAATGATTGCAATAATTAATCTCTGCGGCTTTTGCTTCAAATGCTGGATGCATAAATTAATGATGTATATATACAATATAACGTATGTTCAACGGTAACGAAATAGCGATAAGTCAACATGATCCGATTTATTTCACAGTTCATTAACTACTTATACTGCATTACATCATTAATATCAGTCTCAAACGCACAATTATCTCTTAATAATTTTTAATATATTTTAACAAATATGAATTTGCTCACTTTCTATTATTAAAAAATTTTGATCATCATATGTCGCAGCTATTAATCAAATAATTTTCCAATTTATGACATTACGACAATTTTTAGACCATTAAAATGTTGTCTCTCCGAAGTTCGACGAAACGGTCTATGGCGATGAATTTGCTCGAAACTCGCGCACCGGTAATGGAGGGCCCTCCGTGGCGAATCGGCGGCACGATTTAACATCTTGGGACGCTTAGTTAGCGAGTCTTATGGCTCTGCCTCTCGTTCCGATTACACTTGGAATAAATATCAGCGACGGGGATTAACGGCGACAGCGGATTCGACGCGACGATCCGGCACGGTACGAGCGCTCTTAACGAAGAGCGAAGATCCTCGCGGGATCGAAGGATCGATCAGAAATCGGCGTTACGGCGCCGTTAAGCATGGAAGAAAAATGTCTAGCATCAGCCGCGATAATAAATCCTAACTACGCCGATAAATGTCCACGTGTCGATGTTTAATGGTGAGGTGGTGATAATGGCCGACGATTCGGCGATAATCCGATCTAATCCAAAGTATATTTGCGCCGCCCGATTATTTATCCACGTCGCGGAAATAAAGAAACTCTCTCTTCGCGCTTCCAACACGATTGTAAATCATTATTTCAATTATGGCACAGCGGATGTACAAGCTCATCGAGTGAACAATAAATATTCCTTCTCTCTATAATGTTTTTTAATATAACAAATTCTCGCACCTATCGATACACTCTTACGCAACAACGTTCGACTGTCTTGAGTAGCTACGCATACACACCTGCGTTTAATTGCACGCATTTCTCTTGTCTTACTGTAGATTCCAATCCGTATATCGAAAGGATTCGATCTATATGATCTGCTTTATATCCAATTACCTATATATTCACTGCAATTATTTGTGGTTATAATAATAATAATAATAATAATAATAATATCGTCCCCCTTCGGACGATCAACTCCACGAAAATTATATGTTTCTGTCTTAAAAGCAAATAAGATCCCGATCGTTATGCACAAGTGCGTATGATACCTTTCGCTGTAGCATTTCTGTCATGCACATGGGCAAACGTACAGCAATTTTCATACATTATTCGCGCAGGTAATCAGTGATAACATTTACGCACACAATCTATGACATCTTGAAATCGTTTCGCAGAGATCTACAAGGAAATCGCATAGGTCATTGCTCTCGATTTTTACGACGCGGTGATCAATCGCTGATCCATCGTTGCGCGAGGAAACAGGCGTGGTCCTCGTTACGCCGAACCGTACAATTTTTATAAAAATCCACCATTATATTCGTTCGCTCGAACGAGAGTCTGTGCCTCGAGCTCCATTATTTTCAACGACATTAAAAAAAGAACCGAAATAAAAGAAGAAAAGCGCGGAATCAAAGCCATTTCGTTAGATGTGCTTCCTTTTTATGTTGCTTATGACAATCGCATCATCTCATCGTTAGTTTATTGAATCGTGACATTTTGGCTCCGTTTATGAAAAAAGTGCCTTAATCTCGATTATACATTTCGAAATGCAATAAGAATCGTTATGTAACAATATAATAATCACGAAGCATATCCCGAGTAGTTTCTAACGTCGTCTACAAATTCGTTCACTTTGTTACTAACTACAAGATCAAAAATATTTGCTTTTTAATCAATAATTTCGAATTGTTAAAAAATACATTCGATGTTTACGAGTTAATCTTCAACAGTACACAAGAAACAATTTAAAAAATGCATGCGCACATATCTCAATTCTTCTTTGTTTCAAAATATGTATCACGATCTTCTGACGACAAAGAGTAAATTGTATTATTTCATTATATATAATGCCTTGATATTAATGTTGATGTCAAGATACTTCTGTATTTTTTTATTATTTATCTTGAGATATTTTGATTATTTAATGAAATTATTGTTTTGCTATTTATTTCGAACATTGCTTCTAGATTTAATAGACACAGAGATATCAAAACGTCAAGCATTGCTACAGGACAGATGGAGTGCCCCAATTTTAAAAACCGATTGCCTGTCACAAAGTCATTTAAACTGAGTTGAGTCTTTAATAGGTATCAATCGACTTTAACAGTGCCAATTGAAAGATTCTAGTTTGATAGCAAAAGAAAGTGTGAGTCGTGTGAGTGGAAAATGCACGCTTTCTCCGTATCATGAAGCTTGACGATTTAGATTGGAATGATCACACTTTCAACTTAAGTATTATGGACTCGTTTGATCGAAGCTTTTAAAACTTCATTCATGCAAATAATAGGAATAACTATCAATCGAAAAAATAATAATAATAATAATAATAATAATATCGTCCCCCTTCGGACGATCAACTCCACGAAAATTATATGTTTCTGTCTTAAAAGCAAATAAGATCCCGATCGTTATGCACAAGTGCGTATGATACCTTTCGCTGTAGCATTTCTGTCATGCACATGGGCAAACGTACAGCAATTTTCATACATTATTCGCGCAGGTAATCAGTGATAACATTTACGCACACAATCTATGACATCTTGAAATCGTTTCGCAGAGATCTACAAGGAAATCGCATAGGTCATTGCTCTCGATTTTTACGACGCGGTGATCAATCGCTGATCCATCGTTGCGCGAGGAAACAGGCGTGGTCCTCGTTACGCCGAACCGTACAATTTTTATAAAAATCCACCATTATATTCGTTCGCTCGAACGAGAGTCTGTGCCTCGAGCTCCATTATTTTCAACGACATTAAAAAAAGAACCGAAATAAAAGAAGAAAAGCGCGGAATCAAAGCCATTTCGTTAGATGTGCTTCCTTTTTATGTTGCTTATGACAATCGCATCATCTCATCGTTAGTTTATTGAATCGTGACATTTTGGCTCCGTTTATGAAAAAAGTGCCTTAATCTCGATTATACATTTCGAAATGCAATAAGAATCGTTATGTAACAATATAATAATCACGAAGCATATCCCGAGTAGTTTCTAACGTCGTCTACAAATTCGTTCACTTTGTTACTAACTACAAGATCAAAAATATTTGCTTTTTAATCAATAATTTCGAATTGTTAAAAAATACATTCGATGTTTACGAGTTAATCTTCAACAGTACACAAGAAACAATTTAAAAAATGCATGCGCACATATCTCAATTCTTCTTTGTTTCAAAATATGTATCACGATCTTCTGACGACAAAGAGTAAATTGTATTATTTCATTATATATAATGCCTTGATATTAATGTTGATGTCAAGATACTTCTGTATTTTTTTATTATTTATCTTGAGATATTTTGATTATTTAATGAAATTATTGTTTTGCTATTTATTTCGAACATTGCTTCTAGATTTAATAGACACAGAGATATCAAAACGTCAAGCATTGCTACAGGACAGATGGAGTGCCCCAATTTTAAAAACCGATTGCCTGTCACAAAGTCATTTAAACTGAGTTGAGTCTTTAATAGGTATCAATCGACTTTAACAGTGCCAATTGAAAGATTCTAGTTTGATAGCAAAAGAAAGTGTGAGTCGTGTGAGTGGAAAATGCACGCTTTCTCCGTATCATGAAGCTTGACGATTTAGATTGGAATGATCACACTTTCAACTTAAGTATTATGGACTCGTTTGATCGAAGCTTTTAAAACTTCATTCATGCAAATAATAGGAATAACTATCAATCGAAAAAATCTGGTAAAATGTTAACGAAAAGAAATTTTAAAATATGAACAATTGTGAATAATTAAATTTTGATATTTGTCGTTTTTATGAGTTACATTTAAAAATTGTCTTTACAATTAAGCGCATGTCACTCTTTATTATTGAATAATTTTAACAAATCTGGTTATAAATTTTTTGCTTAAAAAATGTATTATCATATTTTTTCAACTTTTGAGATATCTAGGCATAGATATGCATAGGTTAATATGTAGTGTTAATCTGCGTGTTGCTCTTAAAGCCACCAGGCAAAGAAATTTATTACCATGTCCGAAATACGTTAGAGGAAATGCTCGAAAGAAAGTGTTAACAAATATACGCGCGTACACGAGCATTCGTCACGGCGTCGCTCACGGACGTGATTAACGACTCGTTAAATATTAACGAGGTAACGACATTTTTCGCCACAAGAGTACGAGGGCTCTCTCGCCGTGTAATTACCAAAAGTTTCGACGCGACGCGTTTCCTCGTAGGGTGCGGATTCTTGGCTGCGAGAAGGCGCGAAGAACTCATCGAGGCGTCGTTTGAACTTGGTACAAAGAGCCATGAAGCAAATCGTCTAGAGGATACATGTGCGGACGGAGATGTCGACGAAAGGATACGCCGTCGGGTCGTCGTGAAATTAAAGAGGGAGAGGAAGGAGATAGAGACAGATGGGGTGAGAGATCGATATAGGTAGGCGACTAGATAGTTACATCCACGGTGCATCTGTATAGATCGATAGATAGTTACTTGGAGAACGATAGAAGAAGGGAGACAGTAAGAGATCCTGATCCACGAGGGTAGATATCCGGACGGGCCTCTCAATTAGAGGATCGGAAGTGGCTCCGGGCTAACTGCGCGCAGTCTTTGTTCTCCCTCGTTCCCTCCCCCGCGTCTTCGTTTCCGTGCAGGTCTACTATCACGTGTCACCGTCCATTGAGGGAGAGGAGAAAGAGGGAACGATCGCATAGATCTTATGGAGAAGAGGTGGGTGGAGCACACGGACCGTCTCTCTGAATTCGAGGGGGTGGCTCGAGTTCGCCTTGTTAAGACGCGTCCAAGTCCCTTGCAGTGACACGTAGCTGACCTGACCAGGTCTACTATCACGTGTCACCGTCCATTGAGGGAGAGGAGGAAGAGGGAACGATCGCATAGATCTTATGGAGAAGAGGTGGGTGGAGCACACGGACCGTCTCTCTGAATTCGAGGGGGTGGCTCGAGTTCGCCTTGTTAAGACGCGTCCAAGTCCCTTGCAGTGACACGTAGCTGACCTGACCCCGTGATATTTCATAACCCAGACGACGGACGGCGACGGCGACGATACGAGAGCCCGTCGTGCACGTGTGCTACCCACAGACGCCGCAGTTCGCTCTCACTGTCCACCACCATCGTCCACCGTCCCTGTGTTCACGCCGTACGTGGACGTGTCACACGTGGCAGAGGGAAAGACCAGTCAAATTTAGCGAGACCGGCGGACGCGAACTAGATCCTCTTCGCTATTCCCCTCCGGCTTATCATATTGCCTCCTCATTCCTGTCCGTTCCTCCTCACGGAATTAGTTCGTTTAATCTATTTGCGCTAATATCCAATTTAGGAGTAAATATGATACCGATGGTTAATTATACTCCTATAATAGGATCTTACTGCTCTTTCTTAATGAGATCCATTAAATATGATCCATTATCGGAAAGTAATATAAGTGAAAATTGTGAAAACGAGATTTTTAGCGTAACGCAAACATTTTTTTCATTGACTCGAGCAAGCGATACGTCAACCGAAATTAGTCCATTGAAGCGGTCATGTTTCACGAACACGACACGTCAAATTTTCTCGTACCGACGTGAGCATCCGCGGACGTTCGGATACCTGCGCGTCGTTAGTTGGATACTCTCTCCTCCAACTTCGTTGCCAGTTTACGCTAACAAGGCGTCTGCATGTCATGCTCTCTGCGACGTCCTGTACACCAGTTATTTGACGCGTCTCTCCTCTACCGTGAAGCGTAATAATCGAGAAACGACACTGACAAAGTGTCGAAGTCCCGCGGACAAAAGTTTCATTTCGCCAAGGATGCGTGTGTGGGTGTACGACACGAAGGAGCATACAGGAGCACGTAAGAACGTGGCCGGGAGTAACGCGCACGAAAGTGCTGATCGATGCGGACGGGCGAGTGTAATCGATGAGCGCGCGAGACGGTAATAGATATCGCGATCGCCAATGTCCGGCAAGTTGTCAGAGAGCTGGGTCGAGAAATCGAACCGCTCAGCGTTTTCTTTCGAATCGGGCGGCGGGCGCGCGGAACCGTTATAGCTTCGACTTTATGGATGATATATAGCGCGTCGAAAGGAACGTGTCGTTTTAACGAGCAGATTTTACGGCAATGCGCACTACTGAGTCCGCCGCTACGGGCCCGCCAGAAACCCAGAGTATGTTATTGGGGCCCTCTCGCAGAAGCGTAAAATTCGCGCATAAGGCGAAACGGTTAAGTGTCGCGCGTGCATTATAAAGTCTCTTATAAAATATAGGCGCGATATTGTACACAGAAATGCGACTGCAGTTTCGATGCAAAACGAGACGCGTTAAAATGTTTTTATTATGCGTAAATATTCGCGGAACGCAAATATATAAATATTATGCAGTATTTCTTCCGCTACTACGGTCTCATCATTTTTACTGTCCGCACATTTAGTGGCGAAAAATAAATTTAAGCTTTCTCAATTAAATGCATTTTATCGACCAGTACATGTATTTAGATGCTAATATCCTGGTGCAATAAGGAAAAAAATTTTAAGACTACGGTAAAAAAGGAAGGATTGAAGCTTTCTTGAAATTCGCGAGAAATATGCACGAAACACCTTTCACAATCTTTCTTGTCTGTTATTTAAGGGAGGAAATAATATTTAGCAACCGCTTGTACGGTTTCAACGAAAGGCGTGATAAATAACTATGATGCAATTTCAAGAGCTGCACACCTGCATCAAGCGTTAACAAGAATCGAGAGAATCCGAGTTTTTTTCCTTCGCTAACGAAGTACTTTCTCGTTTGCGGTGTACTTGAGTGGTCGGTCGAAGGCTGGTGGGCGAGATGCATAGCGGAAAGCGGTGGCCACGGCTTAAAGAGTGAGTGCGAGGTGCGATACGCTCCGGATCCCTCCTACACAGCAGATCGACCGTGGGATAAAGCGGAAAAGAGAGAGAAAGAGAAAGAGAGAGAGAGAGAGAGAAAAGAAAGTAATGAGGCGTCCAATTATCAAGGCATCCTGGCACGGTGTGACTTGCCAGCTTTCTCTCTCTTTCTCTCTCTCTCCCGGGGGAGCAATCCCCTAGAAGCACATTTTTTCTATCCTGGGATACGTTGTAAAGGTGTCTTCCTCTTTCCTTGCTATCGCGTCGTCCGACTCTGCCGTCCGAGTGCGTCGCGACGCTTGCAACTCACCCCTCGATGTCGTGGAGTTTTATTCAGTTTCCTGGGAATCTGACAAAGGAGAGAAAGAGAGAAAGAGAGGAAGAAGAAGAGAGAGACAGAGAGAGAAAGAGAGAAAAGATTTCTACGAGTCGCGCTAACGATCCTGGTGAAAAGTTCCGGCGCGGAGACGAGGAGTCGGCTGAAAATTAAATAATTCCGCGGTGTAGACGGGTCCGGATGCGGGCTCTCGCTTACCGCGGACGAGAAAAAGCCGTGTTTTGCCGACGGAAATCCCGTGAGCCGCTTGCGATGAAAAGCGCGACGCGTTACTTCGCCGACTTTATGTCGCGACAGGTAATTCGACTATTGGGCCACCCCTTTTCAATTCGGTTGTTCCGCGTTCAAGTAGAATCGTTGATTCTTGATTTACCCTTTCGTTTGTCAAATTAGAGGTTTTCTGTTCGTTTTCCATCGCAAAATTTCCCTTGCAGCCGTTGATTCAAAATACAACGTCCTCACGTGCACAGCGCGAGCATTAAGTTGTTCGAAAGCTTTGATTATAAATAAAGAAAAACTTTTTTTCTCGCCTCCGTATTTTTTTATCGCGTCTTTTCATCGTGGTGATCTAAGCTTTCACGATCGCCTTCCTATTTGCACGAAGCCACGCCGAGTTTCCTCTCGTGTCGTGACGGTGAATAACATTATTTATTCGTTTCTAGATTAACGCGACACGTCTCGTGGCGCGACACGTGAGCGAGTAACGAGCAAAGTCACGCTTTTATTCGTAGATATCGCGGACGTGAATTCTGTTAGATTCTAGGCGACGACCCAGCAGAATTCCAGTGCGGGCCGATGCGGCCGACAATTAGAAGGCGATCGGTTAGTCAGGGCAGGTGGCCCGCTAATTGGTCTCTAATTGCTGAAATAAGTCGCTCGGTTTCGAAATGATCGGGGGTATCCTCGCGGAGACCGCTGATTTCCGTTCGTGCGAAACGTGAGCGAATTGCCGGCCGGTACCCTTCTCTCGCGGTTCGTTCTCCACGGAAAAGTTTCAAATGGAAAAAGAAGGCGCAAGTACGACGTTCTTTCCACCTGATACCTCGCCCCCTTCTTTTTCGTCCGAGCTGCGTCGCGATCAACGACGCGATTTCGAGAAGTACAGACTACAAAGTTTGGCGGCTCGTTAGTGTCGCATACAGACCGCCCAACTCCTATATTTACTCGCAAATTTCCACCAGACGCCTGAAATATACGTACCACGGGATACACACTCGGGATACGTATTTACTTGTTCGCGGGCGAACTCCACTTTGAAACTCTTCCGCGCCTGTATCTACTGATTAACGTATCGGAGAATGTGCTCGTTGACCCGACGTAATGAGAAGCGGGTACACTACAGTTATATTTAGAGAATTGTTAGCGCTCTAGTTAGCGAAATCATTCCGGCGGAAAGAGAATTTTTGCGGATATCTCTACATATATCGTTATCGATATCGTCTCTTGTACCGCACAAGTACCAGAGATCCTAATTATTTTTTTTTTTTAAGTCAGATGTTCGTTTTTTTCCGGTTTAATAATTTAATTTCTAATCAAATCATAATGGATTACGCAAATATTAAAAATTTGCTTGTATTTTAATAACATTATTACAATATAAATATTGCTCGATTATAAAAAAAGCAGTTTAAAAAGATATTATTTGTATAAGAGAATTTCTCCCCACTGGATTACTTCACACAATTCAATACAATTCTAAATGAAGAACACGCTCAGTTAATTGCGGAATGTCAACACGCTCGGAATGTACTGAAGCGACTTCCGATTTTGGGGCTCCGTAACCTCAACAAAGGCGTATAACATCGTTTTGTTCTTCCCGTCAAATACAGGTCGTGAAAAGAAGGGAGCGTAGCGTCCTCCGAGTTGCAGCGTAACCCGAGAGGGTCCAACATCAAAGAGATTATCCCATAATTAATATCGAAGGTGCGACGTATGCGTAACCGCCAACGAAAAGTTGAAAAAGACTCTTTCTCACCCGTTCCATTTCCTTCTTTGGAAAGGAAGGGTAAAAAAGGGAGGAGGAAGAGGGAAAGAAGGAAGGGACTACCGGATTGTCGCGTCCTTGCGTCACCTAAGATGCACGGGGATTAACTCAAAGAAGAGTCCTGATCCGATTACAGCGTGTCTGTCGATAACGCGCCGTGCGCAACACAAGCCTTTTAAAAATTCAACGATGCGTCCCAGCTTCATATATTGCGAGACACCTAAAAGCGTTGCGATAAGAGAAAGATCTCGCTTAAGAGCGTCCCAGCTCGCGCCTTAAATCCTTATTGCGGGCTACGCGAGCGGAGATAAAACTCGACACCATGTTTGCGTTCGAGATTACAGCCGTGGTGGTCTCTCGAACCGTTTGTGTCAGAATCCATGGCGGAGTTTGTATTTCGCTCCGCAATCAGCCCGAACCGTAGCAGTTAAAGCGAAATTGAAGAAACTTCGCCGGGGGAAAAGGAGGAGAAGCCCGTGGTGGAAAATCTAAAAACAAACCCCGTGTACGAGAAAGCGGGGATCCGGTTTGTAAACGAATTTAATTGTTCGGAAGATAGATAGCAGAAAGTTTCGTCCCGCGAGGAGTACACACTCCGCACGCGCTGCTACCTCTACTTCTTTTCTCTCCTCTTGTGTGGCTGGCTGTACCATCTCGCTGAACAAAAATGTATATTCTGAAGAGAGATAGAGAGAGATAATGTGCCATAATACGCGATATGTACCGAGCGTCGAGAAACTCGAAACAAAAATTCATCCTTTATTACAAAAATGGGAATGCCATGGTTAACCGCAGTTTTTCGCGAACTTTGCTGTAACGCGACACAAAAGTGATCCGGTTGCCCGTTAAACAAACGATAACAGCTGGTCGTATTAACGCGTTTCTGGCATTCCATGCCGCTCCGGCTCATTTGGAAAAGAGTACGCCGTTCTCTAATGGATATAATAACTTTTACACGGTAAATTGCTAAAGTTTGCGTGGAACAAAACAGCGGGTGTTGCGAGTCAAACACCGAAGACAAGTGCATGACATGATTAAAGATTCAAATTTCATTAACAATCGTGGGCTAGAGGGTGCGCCTCGGCAAATTGCCGTGTAGTTCGGAAAGACAAACGAAGCGGAGGATTTACATTCGGTTTCGATCGATGATTAGACGCTTGCTTAAGGTTGCCTCGTACCTCGGTGCACGCGGAGGTTGTTTGTTTCATGACGGAAATCTCTCTTATGACGTGCGGTCCCTCCTCTACGTTGTTTCACGCCGCTATCCCATTTGTTCCACCCACCGGCTTTACCGATCCGGCCTACGATCGCGTCCGCGCAATATAACATCCAAAGTAAAATTTATATCGCCGTTCTACGAATGAACAAATGTCACGAAAACTTAACGCGACGTAGATCCGCGGACGATTAGCGGATTAGCGGGTGAACCGTAGATACAAAGCAAAATGTACTCGGTGCATTCCATGTCAAATGTGAATTCTACTGTGTTAAAAAAGCGCCTGATTACGATTACGGCCTGATTCGGTCGAGATAATTTGTCGAGATAATTTGATGAAATGCTCTGCAGAATTTGTTCGTGGTTTTATAACGTCGTCCCGATAAAATTTTTAGCGGAGCTCGCGTATCTAGATTCAAGCCATAAATATAATTATAGTAAGGAAAAAATGATATATTAGATATATCTTGTTAAAATAGATGAAAATTATTTTTAAGAAGATTAAATCTTTATAGAGATAGATTTTTTAGATAGAACAGAATTGTGCGCATTTCAGAAAACTGAATCCGTACGATATATAAGCGCATTCGAGAGATAAATGGTGAACATGTCAGAGATATTTTATCTTTTTCAGGTTCTTTTCCCAGAGATGTGCTGAGAGACGGCTAGCTCTCAGATTATGAAACACTGGATATTATATTGGATATACCAACTAAACTCACACTGCCTTTTATCGTTTATCCTGCAATCGATTCATTCTGCAATTCCTATGGGGAATCTAGAAAAGTAGAATTTGAAAGCACGACAGCGAGAATAAAATGCTTCGATCGAAATGTTAAAAGCGGATATTATCTGTAAATTATAGCAGAAAATGACAAGTTAGTTTTTTATGTTGAGGAAAAATTTCAAAGTAATTTTATTCTCAATTGAGATATCCTGCAATATATTAAAAATGTCAGTATAATCTATAACACTCTGATAAAATAGAGATATATTGACAAAATAACTGATCGCAAAGTTTATATTTTGAAAAAAATGTAAATATAGAAACACAAGAAAATATCATATTATCATCAAAAAACATATTATTATACCGTTCTACACAAACAATAAGTATTGTTTGATAAATATATTTTATTATATTTCAAGATGCATTAATGGAATTTTGCACGGCAAATTTGCAGAAGAAACATCGCGTAGCATAAATTTTTCAAAGAATCGAAGTAAATAATAGCATGTTCGCAGAAAATCGTTTTAGGAAAACGATAAAATGTCAATCTTAAATATAAAAGGTTGCTAAATTGCCTTTTTCAATCGCAGGCATCAAACTTCGATTCACCTTACTACAGCGCTCCCCGTCGTTCGCGTGGACCGAGCGTTAATAAGAGCCTCAACCTGGCATTTTGCGAGGTCGTTTCGCGCGATGCCCGTCGAAGGTTGATAGCTGTGAGCAGCAGAGAAGATGCATCGCGCGGGACTGAGGAGGAAGGTCGAGTTCGAGGAGAGTAAAGTCCTCTGTCGTGGCATCGATACTCGGTCGGTGGACCAACCCGAGGCAGCGGGAGCAGGGTAAAAGAAACGCAGCCGTAAATCGCGCGGTGTAAATGACTTTCGCCTCGTAAAAGCGGCAAAATCTGAGGAACGAGTAGAGTGAAAGAGTGAAAGAGAGAAAAAGAGAGAGAAAGAAAAAAATGTCGATGTTTAGCGGCACCGTGTCGATACGTTGCCGAAGTGCCACGGTGTTTGCGAGGACGCCGATGACGACGGCGACAACGACGATACGAAGCCGCCGTCACCACCGCCTGCAGAAGCGCATAACTCCGCGGAGTTTATGCTGCGGTTGCGCTAAACCCGGCGTTATACGGCAGGACGAATCTGCATAATGCCGGTCGTCCGTAGTGCGACGCTATATGTGCGCTTAATTCGCCGCGGAATTGCCGGGTGGTACCCCGCGACAGAGTCTAATCGCACCACATGCGTCGCACGCCGCACGCGTGCGAGTACGATCACACGATCTCACGTCGCGTGCAGGTATGAGAACAATGCATTATAAATGCGATGCACGTTAAAGACATGAGAATTTTTCAAGTTATGCAGCAATGATTCGAATTATTCTCCCGACATTAAATTTATGAAGTTCGCATTTAAAATATGGCGTAGTTTTTTTTTTGTTTCAGATATAATTAAAAAAATATAAAATGGTAAAAATTAGAAATGTAAGTTATTCAGGAAAAGCAAATAATTAATTTGAGTTTCTAAAAATTAAATGACTTATTTAACAAATTTTATATATAATAATTTGCATATTATTTTAATCTATTACAGAGAATAAAACCGATCATTTTAATTTCAGACTAAATTAATTTAATACTTTAATATCTCATACTTTCTTCTTCAAAACTTCAATTAAGTGACGAAACCTCTCTTGACCAGAAATTAATTTAGAAATTAAGTTCAAGTCCTTCGTATCCAATGCAAATTATTCATATCGCCAGAGGCAATCAGCGAATAATTTGCACAAAGTTTGAGTAACGTTGATATTTGATTCTTGACTCTGTAGTATAATATCTTCGTATTTGAATATATGAGAGATATCTAGAATTAATAATAATACGCAGAAAATTTTGAAACAATAACTAAGAGCTTTCTTGCAAACTAATGCAATTAGTTAGTTGTTGTGAATTATAAATAATATCTTTCTATTTACGTGTAATGAACAAGGAAGTTAAAAACCATGACTTGTTTTGCTAATTTAATGCTGTAGAGATTAATATTAAAAACCATCAAGAAATCCAGTAAATAACAAAGATAATTATAATGCTTTGGAAATAATTTGAATGGTGAAATATGTTAACACATGTTAATCCCCCAAAAACCCTTTCACTCATAAACTATTATATGGAATAGTTACTTAACGTGGAGCGTAGCATATTTGTCATGTCTGCTTAAGAGATTAAAGGTAGAGAAACATAAGATACAGAATGTATAATAACAAGTAAATGCCGCTTATAATAGCGCTAACTCGCTGCGGAGAATAGATGAAGAGAAGATTTTACCTGTGAAGAGAGAAATGTATTGTCTTTAGCTACACTACGTCACGCAACCATAACTCGTGTAAACGCGTCCTGAATAAAATGAACATGACATTTCATATTGTACTTGAGGGAAATATAATTTCCTACTAATAACTATTGCGGAAATTTCACGAATTAAAACGAAATGCATTACACATTTTCGTTTGTCATATATAATGTGTCATATTAAATAATTTCGTGATAACAAAGAAAGGGGAATAAATTTTTTAGTTATTTTTGTTTAACAATCCATCATAAATTCATTAAAAAATAGACATAGTCAAAATTCTATTATGTCTTATATTAATCAAGTTATAATTGTTATCTATGTTTTATATATTTAAGATTCTTTGTCTAAATGTTATTCTATCTATTATAATTTTTTATTTAAAGTAAGATTTACTATGTCTTTGATAAGTTATATTGGCATAAAACATTAACGCTAGGATTAATTAAAACATTGACTTCCATTATAACTAAAATAATACAATTTATACATTTATTGTTAGCGCTAAAACGAATTTAATACAATATTAAAACACATCGTTGAATGTTTTCTTTATATAATATTCATTATATAATTCAGCTAAACTATTTTTTATGAGAATTGAATGATTAGCTTCTTTATTACTATTTTGAATCAAACTTTGATCAATATGGATAGCTGAAAAAGATTAATGACGCTAATCATCAGGAATACGCTATGATGTTTGATGTCGTATCATTATACCTTGGTAGGCATTACTGTAATTTTATACGCACGAGAATTTGGGGAGAATGATTAAGGCGTTCCTTTGATGGTGTTCACGAAGCTCGTCGCTAAATATGGAGCACCGATTGTAGGCGAGCAGCTATAGCGCGCACTGACGTCGCCGTCTTGTTTCATCGATAATAAGTCTAAAAAGCCCACGTACACCGGGGTATATTACGGAATCACGCGGTAGCTGCCATCCCCGGCCACAAAATTCAATTACACGTACGCTTAAATATGCCCCGAAAATGACCCGTTATTTTGGCATTCCTTTCCCAGGCTATCTTGGTGAAACCGGTGATTATAAATATATAATTCGCATAAATACAGCATTTGCATATTTATGTCGTAATATGTCTGCAATACTATGACCTTTATTTTTTAATTAATAGTTCTTCGTGTAAAAATATTATGTAAATCTGATCGTCTTTTCTTTAAGACAAAAAAATGTCATTTGTCTTATAATATAATTGTTTCAATATAAATACGCATGTAATTATGTTCATAAAGTGAAACAAGTTAAAAAAAGATTATTATATATTTTTTATATTCTATAAAACTTGTTATTCTGATTTTATATAAAAAAATAAATATTTAGATATAATTTTATATTTTAATCACCTCGTATTTTTATATAATCATCTCTCTCATGTGTATATTATGTATATAATGTGTATATGTTTTGATGTGTGTGTGTATGTGTGTAAAGATATGAAAATGTTCAAATCAGCAATCATCAAATTGTAAGATCAATCACTGTCATGAAAAATATACTCGCAATAATAAGTTCTACTTAAAAAAGAATTACGATACCCCGTTAACTACAGAAAAATCAACTCTTTTTGCCTTCTTTCTAACGACCTCGGAACGACATTTATTGTTCAAGGCGTTTTCTAGCTCCTTGTCGCTCTGTGGTCCTTATTGGTTTCCAGTTAATCGAACGAGCAACTGGACCGTTATAACGAGCGCCAAGCTAGTAGATTCCAAGAGCAAAATCCTTGCGATTGCTCTCTCGTAGGATCAGAAAGTACATTTTGAAGCTCTCGAAACGCGCGAAATCCCTCTATCCGGCACGATTTCGTTGAAAGGATCAACTTCGTCGTCGTCGTCGTTCTTCTTCTGACGGGGCCAGACGGCACTGGGGCCGCTGAATGTCTCTCTTTGTGCCAGAATCGGAACCCCAAAAGACGGGGTTGCTTGCAAGAGAGAAAGAGAGAGATTGCAATAGCGCGTAGGGGCGGTTATAAGCCGAAAACAATAGCTGGCGCGCGGTTACTTGCACCCCGTGTCAATGCCATACACACCGTAAGGCGCTTACGCGATATACTCAACAATTGTTACAACGACCCGGACGGTTAACTTGATCCCGGCTCCCGACGCCGCAGCATGATATATAAATCCGTTGAACCATGCTGATCGGACATTAGGGGTAAACGAGATCAGCCACCGTGGCTTGTTGGATGCGTATGAAATTAAAATGATGAAAATCCGCGAGCGCGTACTCGCGTTCCTATACGAGATTTTATTAGAGAGAACAAAAAAAATAAGAACAAATAAAAAAGTGTTGATAATTGCAAACGGGGAATAATACTTGAAATCACAGCAATAAAAAATTTTTAGGAACGCGCATATATAAAAAATATAGAAAGAATGAATAAATTCCTCTATGTAAGAATGTAGGAATAACAAATTATATAGTGATGGAGACGGACTAAGATAACGCAAGACACATTTGAATAATGATATACTGGACAAGAAGCATGAATAATGGAAATGTAAAACAATAGAGGATAAAGGAGCAAGAGAAATGATTTAATATCTTACGAATGATTTACGTAACAATCGTTCAAAGGAAATATAATAAGTTGAAAGAAATCCACAAGTTTTACTCCAAGTTATAAACAATTTTTGGCAAAATAATCTGAGATATTACGTTAAATCTAATAATATATGTGGTTATTGATTCAATTAGCGGTGTGATAAATTAAATCTTCAATGCTTCATAGAGCGCATAAATTTTACTTAATAACATATTCATGCAAAATCGTCATTATTGTGCAGCATATGCTGAATATGGAACATATACTATTTCTACATCATCGTTATGCCACGGATCCCGATTGCCCAAGTTTGAAGAACAAAACGTCAAGATTACAGATTAGAAACTCAAACGCTCGTAGGTGAACAGCCGTCGTCGGCGAGATATTTGCACTTTGCAGCTTCGAGTTTCAGGCAATGCGGCATCTACCATCTACGTCGAGAGCGACGAGTTTTGGAATTCGGTCCGCGTAAGCGGTAGGCGGTAATTAATAGCCACGGTAGGGTAGAGTTTGATTACCTTTTCGACCTTATCCGCGAGGTGTCTCAACCCCCGTGCAGTTCCCATCTTCTCTTCTCGCCCTCCCATTCCCAGGCTTTCTTTCTCATTTTCTCTATCTCCCTTTCTCCACTTCTCTCACCCGCTCGCTCGCAATTGCTCTTGTTCCCATCAGCAGACGGCAGCACGCGCCAAGAAATTAGCTAAGAAACTCCGCGGCGAAAATCGAAGAAGGAGGGCGAGGCGAGACAATGGACCTCGACCTGGGAGGTTTTTGTTAATCCTCGGTGGAAACTCCATAGAATACGGTTCCGCGCATCGCCGTCGTTCGCCTGCATGCGGCTTTTCTCGCAAGCCGTGTTCCTTTTCCCCTTCTAGCAACTTCCTATCTCTCGCGCGTTACTCTACGGAAGCCCGGAAGCACTTCGTTGCAGATAGGCGAGCCGGTTTAATTCGTTTACGCCGAGAGAATTTCCGGATTCGCGGGCGTGTGGGCCAGCGACGGCTATAAAAACACGAGAAACGCGACAGACCTCCCCTGCCGGGTAGCATCTGGTCCATTCTCTCCTTTTGTCGCCGTCCGACGCGGAGCCTGTAACTTAATTCAAATATACGCCCGATTCGCCAAGTGTATGCGGAATAAATTGTGTTGGGAACTACCGACGGGGAAAATCCTACGCGAGGAGAAACTTCTATCGGGGGGTCAATTATTGCGAATTATCTTTGGCAAAATATTTGTCGTTGTACATGTAAGATAAATTAATTTTACGTGAAATTTAATAACACAGATATTGTGAGAGCAGGAGATGCGATTTGAAATGAAATGTCAAAATGATTAATTGATATTTAAAGTTTTAAGTTAATAGTTTTAAAGAATATTAAAATATTTTCAAAGGTATCTAAATATAATTGATAAATAGATATGTAAAAAAATAAATTTTATATATAATTATGAGCGATATGTATAAAAATTAAAATATATTTTCGATTAAGCGAAAACGTACTCTTTTTTTTTTCAACTTAGACATATGATATACACTTTAACGAGATATCTGGCTCGATCGCAAAAATAGGTGCGACGCACGTGTTCAGACAATGCACACGTCAGCTATAACGCGAGTACCATGTGGTAACCTTATCCGTCGAGATCCACGGATCCCTTTTGACAAATTCGGTGAATCCTCCTACGGTCTCCTTCATCCATAATGTAATTCGAGACGGTAACTACTCCGAACATCGTAGAAAGATTATATATTCTCTCCGGGAAAAGTCTATAACCGCGCCGAGGAATTTCTCCCGGCTAGATCCTCACGGCCATTACTCAAGCGGATATGATTTACTAATAGGGTCGAGGAAATTAAACAGCGTGTTAGGTAAGAATCTCGTTTGAAATGCGTCAAAGACATTCACCTGCGGGCATAACGAGCACCGGCAATAGATCGTAGAGTTTACAAATCGTAACTTATATCGCAACTCTATCTTCCCGGCATTATATCACAATTAATCGAACGAAAGAAAAATAATACGACTATGCATACGACACAACAGCGCGTAACGATGTCCGTTGGGGACGGTATACGAGAATCGGGCTGTAAAGGAATAACAAATGTTGACAAGAAAGACATCTCCCAGGCTAATCTAGATCGGGCAAGGTGTGGTCGACGTTAATAGAAATAGATGGAGATGCGTGCAACGACTGCCGAAGAACTACATCGGCTGTCGCTATTAGGTTCATACTTCAGTGCGCATCGCGCAATTCTATCACTTTGATATTCAGGACATCGTGCGGATCTCGTGAAATTACACAGCGGAGAGGAAGATGAGTTTTCTAAATGCACAGATCGTGACAACCAACTACCATCGGTCGCGACCATCAGATTTCTACTAAATTAGCTGGGGAATAGGGAATTTCTCTCCCTATCTCTCCCTTCCGCTTGCTTTTAACAGTTAACTTTTGTGCGATGAGAGAGATTGCACATAATAAAAAAAACATTTTTGCCCTCAAGCTAAAAAAAATATTTATATTTTCTCGACAAAATATATCGCAAACAATATTATAATTTATAGACGATTAAAAATTATAAACAGTCATAGATTGGTATTATATCCACATATTAAAATAACTCAAAAGATTTGCAACCGTCGTTAACGTGGATATAGAAAGATCACGTCATTTCTATCTAAAGTGTATAGGCAACAAAAGTTATTTATCACAGTCCAACGGACCGCGTATAATATAAGTTTTTAATAAGCGGTTGTGCTAAAAAATATTACAGCGGACTCGTTTGACCCCGATATCTCGAAGCTGCGTGTCGCCAGGAATTTCTACCGTCCATTTCGTAAATAACTGATCTGGTATCTTAATGATACTCGGCATTACAAATCGTGTTACATGCCATCATCGTCGTTGCTTGGATCTGTATTTGCACAGGTAGAGTTTATATACAAAACAAAATATTATTTCTATCACGATGACAATAAAAGGGCTGCGCACGGTTCGTAATTTAAGTTTAATTCGAAAAAAATTGGCAGGAAATCATAATGTATCAAATCTTAAGACGACACATATCGAGACCATATCGTGATTCGGTCGTAGAAATGTCGAGAGAAGATGCTTTGTTGTGACTTGGAGTGGACAAACGGTGTGGGGTATCAACGTGAAAACGTCGATTTCTCGGTTATTGCAGCGTATTGTGGACAATCCTAGCAGGTGGAAATAAAGCATCAGGCGTAGAGATCTCGTGGAGAAAGAGAGATGACAGTCGAGGAGGCGGAAAGCGAGAAGGTAAATCGAAAAAGGCGAGGCTAGAGATGAGCAGCCGTCTATACTCTCGAGTGTTACGGTGACGCTGCGGGCGGCGGAGTGCAATAATGTGATATTGGAAGGGCAGAACGAGCGGAGTTAATAAAAGCGGAGAGAGCGGGGACCGCTATAGATGACCGTGCGATTAATCTTGGCGGCCATCGCGGCGCGGTGCTATCAATAAATAGATCGGCGCTCTTTAGGGAGATGAGCTCCGCGATTCCATGGTCGTCGTCAAGATGAGAGGACGGGACGTTGGATTCGACATGGATGCTGAATGCTCTCCGCAAATGCTCCACTCAGAGGAAAAATATGACGAGAGAGAAGGGTAGTCGCTACTTCCTAATTACCCGCCCTTTTAAAATGAAACGAAGTAATTAAAGTTGGAGGCAAGGGAAGAAACGCTCCGAGAGATTACCTCTCGCACGCTCAATGGCGACTCTCACGACGCAACCAGCCGCCGAAACGCAGCGCGCGATGGGCTACGGAGGAAAAAAAAAATACCGACAAAATCGAGGTTCCCGGTGCAAATTTGTTAATGGAACTGTCAGTCGCAGGTAAATTTCTGTGAACTGAACTTTCCATCTCGAGACTGAAAGCTGTCCCAAGTAATTTATCGCTAGACGTTGCGCATTCGTATCAATTATGTAAACTAAAGCTTGTGTCCTGCGAAAACTTGAGATAATAGAATAAAAGCATATTGCAATGTATAATTCAATAATATTATCATTACATATAATTTAATATAGGAAGAAAATATAGGATAAAAATTTTGTGATATTTTTTAAATTAATATAATTATTATATACTCAGAGAACTATATTTAAAAAGATCAAAAGATATGTGTGCGCTTGAAAATTTACGATGTTACACACCTATGCATATATACCCATCATCTTGTAAGAGTAATAATGACTCTTACAAGATGATTACACAGTAATGCTCTTCAATGTCACGATGTAACCGAGCTCGTGAAGAGCGTGAGAATCCCACAGCGAATTGTGCGTAAGCGCGCGTAAGAGTGCGTGCCCACGCCTTGAATACCTCAATCACTGCGGGCTGATTGTGCGTATCCAGCCGCGTCACGTCCCCCTTTGTGCGTGTAAAAGTGAACGCGTGCTTAGGTGTGTCGGTGTATATGTGTGTGCGTGCATTGAGAGCGCGTTTAAAGAAGGCCGAAATTGTCTCGAGACACCGACAGAATGAAAAAGAATTTAAAGAAGAAAGAAAAGAGAACGAGTCGAAACGAGGTGAAAGGGACTTGAGAAAAGGCGATATTATGTGCCATATCGATAGCAACTCCTCCTCTTGCAATGCAATTTGTATACGCTTGTCAAAATGCTTTTAAATGAAAAAATGTCGTAAAAAATCAATTTATATGTTGGATTATTATAATCTTATAAATGACGGATTTTTATTATGTAAGAAAACGTTTAAAAAGATCTATTAATATTCTTTAAATTGACAGATCAATCTTTAAATTGACAGATTCTAGATTAAAATATATTTCTAAGATGAAACTTTCTCTCTTTATTATAAGATATATTAATTTTTTTTCCGTATGTTCTACTTTGCGGTATTATTGTAAGAATAAATTTTAAATATAGATTGTAAGTGATTAAAAATATTGTTAATTTGCAAATTTCACACTTTTTGTTACTGCAGGTACTATAAAGAATATAGGCAAGAAAATATTTGTATTGTATAAAAAAAAAATATAATATTCATGTTTAGTGAATTGAAGGCGACAATTGATAAACCATTCCCATGGAATACCGTTTCATTACAGAGTGTACTTCTTTTTTCCGGTCGATCAAGTTTTCATTTTGTTCATTGTTATTTTGCGAATCGTTTTCTGTTCTGCGGTACAAGACAATTTAGATCGCGTTTCCTTCTCATGAATATCGGTGCTCGCACGCAATTCGACTGGAAACAAGGACGGAAGTTGGAGTTGCGGGTAATTGAATTGCTCGCTTTAGAAAGGGCCTCTCGTCGCCAAGCAGCAACTTTAGGGCAACATGAGAAAACTGTTTGCTCACTCTCTGTCGTATGTATCAACAATATACGCGTACACCACTTCGCAGGTAGATTACGTTCGTGAACAAGCATGTATTTGATACGTAAGAGGGCCTGCATGCAGGCACATTGTTAACGAAAGACTTTTGTTTTGAAAAGCATGAGACAATAGAGGTACCGAAGCGTACATCCTTCATACACTAATTTTGTTAAATCGTCTACGCACGCTTACTTCGCAGGATTAAAATATGATCGCGTAATTAGAAACTTGGAACTTTTACTTTAAAAAAACGTTGTATACACGTTTTATTAGCAAAACTTCTGTCATTATTAATGTTGAACTTATGTTAGATAAAGCTCGATTGCACAAAATATATATTTCACTTTATCTCTAGTAAAAATTTCGACAAGATATGAGATAACGTCACATATAATCACGAATATGAACGGTGTAATCACTTGTCTCAATTTCTGAAAATAAATTAAACCGTCATTTACGACACCTGCAACTTTGGCGTTATAAGACTTCCTTATTTCTTGCACGCTACGTCAACTTTCAGGCGCACTTAACATACGCATGTACATCCGTGATATGTGTGTGTGTGTCGATGCGCGCGCGCAAATGAGTACATGAAAGATTGTTATTATTCGAGCCAATATAAGTTGTGAGCGCAAGACTCGCTCGCGGACGTCTCAATCATTCACATACGCGTCTTGAAGTACGGAGGCGTCGGAATTGCCTCGCAGTTGAGAGAAGAAGAGGAAGATGAACAAGAAGCAGGGAGAGCGGAGGCATCCACAGCGTCGTTCATTACCAATTTGTTCCATCCTGTTGTCGAAATGGGCTATTGTTCGTTACGCGCTTCCAAAGTGACAAGTATGTCCTCCACGTCGCGGCTATGAAAGAGAAATTCCTCTTTCGAGTGGCCGCGCTGTTTGTACTTCGTCTTTGGTTTCCATTCGCGCACGATCGTTAATATTTTTAAATAAGTGCCAACTATAATTTTAAATAACGGCCGAGAGAGAAACATGTGTCATGATAAAAGTGTGTGTGTTGTTGCTTCGTCTACGTTAAAGAGTTACTTAAGTAGCTATATTCTTTCTCTCTCTCTCTCTATACATTATTTAATTGTTATACAATTATTAATATAAAATTGTAAGTATAAAACCGTAACTGCAATCGTGATAAAAATTCCATATTAAAAGCGTTCTGTTTCTCAAGGATTATATGTATAATTTTAGAGTAACGATCGCGTGAAACATCCATCTAATCATGCAAAACTGGCAGTCCTAATGCCCCGGAATCGAGACATCGAATATGCAAGACGGGGGAATCCGTGCACCTAGACACTAAGGAGAGAGAAAGGGAGAGAAAGTGGGAGAGAGGGAACCGCAATAGAAAGGCTTTTCCCGGAGGTTAGCATTGCAATCTCCATCGCACGATTGGTGTTTCCACTCCACTGGCGTGCACTATCACCGAGATAAGAAATGCAAGCCGTCTACACCGACGTGCAAGACGCAGCCGTTGGTCGAAAGTGCTTTCCGAGAGATTGGTAGTCGGTGGGCGGTGGATCCAGATTAAAAATTCGGGAGCGCAGGAGAAGGAGAAGAGGACTTGAGCGGATGATGTCGCCCACGTTTTAGACGAGAATCCGTGGGTCGATAATAGTTTGGAGTGGTTGCTGACCATTATGGGTCCCCTGCCGCGTACCAAATGAGCATTCCTTCTCGTAATTGGAGCACAGGGGGATACACTGTACCAACGAATGGCCGGGGAGAGGGGAAGGGGGAAGAGGAACCGTGAAGCTGGAGGGATAGCCGGAAAGGAAAGCGAGGGATCCCGAAGCACTCTTGGTCCGTCTGAGTGCTTAGGGAGGATGAGGATAACATGAGGCGAGGAGATAGACCAGACGGGTGAAAGCGCCGGGGCTTCCCTCGGATCTCGTCGGGAGTGTCTCTGCGCTTCGGCGAACGAATGACCATTGTCGTTCGGGAGGTTAACGTGTCTTTCATGAGAGTACTGCGCAATGACGGAGATTCCGCTGTGCATAAGTGTACGGTCGGAAGTTGGGAGTAATTCGAGTTTGCGAAGTCGAGTTGATACCGTCGAGCGTACTGTCTCTGTTTTGTATGGACTAGCGTTCGCCTCATCACGTTTCACAAACTAATTATGGGAGATGTCAATTTAAGCAGATTCAACTTTTGAGAAACTTCACGTAAAGCACGCGTAAGAACGTGTGCGCGATTTTTACTTGTCTATTTATTACAAGAAATGTTAACAAATCAGCGTTTAAAGAGATATAAAGCACTTTGGTATAAAGCTTGAAGAATTAGCAAAAAGTATAATGAGTTTATTTTGCACGTCGCAAAAACTTGAAGCATTCAACACTGACAAAGAACGATCACCAGTAATGATCGTTGGAGAGCAAATCTGCGAGAGCATCGAGCGTACGGATCGCGCCATTCGTTCCCGCTTACGTTAACGAGACGTGCGAAAGACGAGGTAGCGACGATCGTTCGCAAAGCATTAGTCAAAGAAAGGGTGCGTTGATGCGTTGGTGTCGTTATACGATGGCGGCAGACGGCAGTCTTGCAAACAAGAAAGGTGAGTAAAGAGCAAAGAGCACCCGAGACTGCATATGCAAGCTATATAATGGGCACCGTCTTCAAGACGTACGCATGTACTCTGTATGTCGTCTGCCGTTGAGAATGTCTGTCTGAAATTCTGGGTTGAAAATTTTATATGCGCTAGAGTAGAAGCCCTATTCTCATCCATGTATAATGTACAATGACGAAGCGCTACAGTTCGTTCATAATATGTCATTTTCTAGATTGATGGACGAATCTTGCCGCTCTTAACTTGGAGTCTTTCACTTGCTGAAATTGCTTGTAAAATGATGCAGTAGTACGTTTGCTTTTTCTTAATATATTTAATTGATAATCGTAGAGAGAGGGAGAGAGAGAGAGAGAGATTTGTTTTTAAAATCATAAAATAATTACACTACGTAATTAAATGATTAATAATTAAATATAATTAAATAATTATTAAAAAAACAGAAAACGATAGAATGCGCACGTTGAATTGATCGCGAAAAAGGTAACAATTAAAGAAATGTAATCAAAAATTCGTAATATTTACAAATTAATATCAAGAAGAAACGGAAAATAACAAATATCTGCACGCGAGGAAAATTTTCTAAAGTATCTTTCAACGTAATCCCTAGACAAAATGCAACCATAAGGTACCGGGGAAACTCGTTCGTTTTTACGACGCGCAGTCGCGTCTACCTAACAATCCTGAGAAAGTGGCAACACAAGCAAGTAGAAAGATAACTTTGTGGTCCCAGAAAAAGGACGAGCTAACCTTGTGACGTCGCGTGCAGGAAGGTGTTGAAGTCGATGAAGGTAAGCATATGGAGAAAGCGTGGACTATGTTCAAAGGGAATAATGTGCGATGATATATGTATGTTGGCATAGAAAAGCTCCTCAAGACCTCACACACCGTCGTGGTCGAGGTCCGAGGATCAAGCGGGCCCAGACGATCGTAACTCACGCGGGGAGTGGATCATTTTGCAAGAAACAAACAACGCGACTCCTCGTGTGCTCGCTCTGTTCGGCGACAAGCGTTCCCGACAAGGGGAAGCGGATTTTATTTGATCTGCCAGTCTTGGCGAACGTGTCTTTTATTCCACCGAGAACATTAGCTGTCTGTCAAATCTCTTTAGAGTCTCGCGAGCAGTATTTCGTTACTTAATAACCTTTTAAGAACAGAACAGCTAGTCCTTCCATAAAAGCCGGGTTTAATGTACGCGTTATTTTGTAGAGACGCACGGTGGTTACATAAAAGATAAATTATATATAATTTAAAGTATGTCTACTCTCTCTCTCCTTTGTAGTCTTGAAATAGCAAGAATGTAACAATCCTTCTCATAAGAATATTTGCATATAATATATAAAAAAATTAATGATTAATAATATACATATATTAAACAATTATTTTTATGATTAAGGATTGTTCAATAACTAGAAATAGATCGTTAAAAAATAAAAAAATAGGAAAATATGTATCATATTTATATATTTATTTCTTCTCTGTTTTTTAAAAGGCCTTTTAAAAGCGTTTGCAATCGATCAATTAAAACGATAAATTGAAAAGAGATCTGAAACTGACGTGCTGGAAAAGACGAAGAAACTTTTCTAGTGAGCTGACGAGTAACCATTCAAAGAATTCGGAGCGTCACGATTTACTTTGACTCGCGCGAGACGATCTTTTAATCCTGATTTACGATGGTTGATGAAGCGGAAACGCCGATCGTGAGTGGCGGCCGTAATTTCAGTGGTCACCAGATGGTCTCGGGCAACGGTGAAAAGCTCATTCCGCCGCGCATTTACGCATCCGTTGTGCTGCCACCGTCGCCGCAGCAGCACGTGCGCGTACGCATCTCTATGCGTCTCTTATGAATGCAAACGCCGAAGGACGTAGAACCGCGGTTGCCACCGGCGTAACGACGTCGTTAACGGCGGCGAGCCACGAAGACGGGGCTCTTCTTAACGGGATGCTTCGTCGCGGCAATAATGCCTCGGAACTGCGACGGGGGGGCTCAAAGATGGCATTTCGTACTCGACCGGAAAATACGAACACGTACATCAACGCCGCGATATATCGAAACGGTTACTGGTGTTACACTTTTAACGATCCGTTGTAACATTTCTAATTTTAGCTGATCGTATAAGACGCTTGAGATTTAGTGGAAGCTAATTCCGCACAATCTGTTTTTCTCGTTCAACAGCTCAAGTTGCTTCGAAGCACGTTCTCGTACCTTTGTCCGATCCTTTCCAAAAGCAAAGTCATTCTCGCTTTACGGAAGTTGAACAATCAAGTCTAGCCTTTGCGAATGGTATAGCATTCCGTAAGAGTTCCGGCAGTTTTCAATTTAGATATCGTTCTATATAATGATAATAAATGCTCGATTGGATAAAAATATTCTCTCAAAAAATATCTAACATATATATTTGATAAAAATACAGTGCGCCAATACGTTTTAATGAGAAAGTATTTAGTTTTTTTATTAATTAGCATTTAATTCGCATTCAGGAAATGTAATGTGCAGAAAATGATTCGAGAAAGATTAAAAGGTTGTCGATTAGTTTACCGAGAAACTTGTTTATATTTAACTTGCATGAAATTATTAACGAGAAAACTTAACGGGAAGCCAGAGATTGAACTTATATACATGTATCTTCTTGTTATGAAACACACACTTATTCTCCTAGTACAAACTTCATTCTCATCCCAGATATTCTACAAGATTAATTTTAAGAAAAATGCAATTTTCCTTTTTGTTGACATTTAAAAGATCGACGTTAAATATATCTCTCCCTTGATACAAAGAGAGAACTATCATAACACAGTTCATTATAATAGAAGAATTAAGATTAATAATAAGTTAAATAAATTTTATAATTATAATAAGTAATTATACAATAAATTCTTAATTTGATAATAATTAAACTAACAAGTGTATAGATTATAAATATCTTCTCAGGCATTTTAAAAAATTATTTAATTTTATCAAATCAGTACTCTATGTTTGCAATAATAATTTTGAAATTTGGCATTTTGAAATTGTTTCATTGTATTTACAGTTATGTACATCGTTTGTAACTATTAACGAGAGGCTTATAACCGCGTATTTGTCACCGACATCGTCGGAATTAAACTGGCGGCACTGTTTGCCAGCAAGACCGTATTTAATTGGCCCAATCGATAGGAACTGGTCCGATGTCTAAGTCGACCTGAATCAGCTCAGCATTAATATAGAACTTCCTTCCACGAGACAAGATTAATTAAAGTTGCAGAATACCGATAACCGACTTGACCGCACATACATGTATCCATAAACCAGGAAGGATCAATTTAAGATTCAATAAAATTTGCAAATACACATGATCATTGGCATTAATAATTTAAACAAATCCGATTATTACTTCATCAAAGTTTTAACCATCGATCCCTAGAGCAAATGGCAATGTGAAAGCATGCATTTATGTATTCATAAATTTTTGATGTAGTTTTTAAAGATAATCTCATTTGCCTCTTGTAATACCATGTACATTTTTATAAAATTAACAAACTATTTTTTTTCACACGTTACATGATAAATATAAGTTGCGAAAAAATATATTTGAGATAAAACGTCGGTCTTTTTCATCGATTGCAATTTAGGCGACAAAAACATCGCATTATCCTCACCGACAATTATAACAAATGCCATTAAACGATGATCGAGCGTTTGCCATAATCACCTCAAAAACATTTAAATCCGCTTTTTACACATTCACTCGTTAGCGCAAACACAATATCCCGTTTTTGTAAATGCTCGGATACAAATGCTTTGTTTATAATTCACGTCGGCGGGCGTGAAAACGTTAATTGACTAAAATTTCCATCAAATCGCCGAACCGTTTACACCGGTGCACACATTGTGCGAAACACAGGTTAACCAAAACCGGGCGTCGATGACGACACCCAGATGCGGGATGCTGCGATGTCGGATCCGCAGACGTCCGCCCGCCGCGTTTATATTACGCTTCCACTCACAGGCGAGGTATATGTAGCGCAGCTGGCTTCAAAGTGACTTCGAAATTAATTATTACTGTAACTTCGCATGCCGCCGCGTCCCACGTGCGATCTCGCGGAGCGCGCGCGAAAAGAGACAAGCGCCTCGTTTCAAAGCGACCGACTCATTAACTGACGAGCGTCGCTCTCTACGGAGGGTGTTTCCTGCCACCTAAAGATCTCCGGCGTTCCTCTCTGCGTCACGATGATCAAGTACCGAAATCACGGTATGTGTCATTAAAAATTATAATTTCGTATCACTTCTCAGATTCGTATCTTCATGTATATGTACTATATGTATCAATATGATGAATAATTCAAGTGCTTTGTATAAATAATTTAACATCTGCGAAGAATTTGTGAGAAATTGTAAAAATATTGTAATGCTAAAAATATCAATTAATTAATTTTCTTTTTCATAAGATTTTGTGCTTGAGTATACTATTTTCTAACATTTTTTATACATATATGTATATTATCATGTTTATTGAATAAAAACACTCTAATGTAAAAAAGCTTTGAGAATTATAAACATCGGATTCTCCCTTTCCCTTGAATATAAATTTGTCAAATATATTGCAGCGCCACGAGAGAAAAAGATATTCAGTGCTTCTACGCTTAATGAACCTGTTGCGTTGTATCATACTTTGCGTTTTCAATATTTTATCATTGCAATAATACGCGGTTATCTAACGACCAGAACTGCTGTGACTACATATGTGATTTCGTCCGTGCAGTTTCCGCCAGATTACACGCTGTTTCGTCGCATCGGCTCGTCCTAGATAGGGCGCGACAGTAACACGATATCGTCACTAATGTCTCGACTAATGCGTCGACGATGGCGCCGGCGGTCTTTTGCCGCAAATAATAATACCCTGAAACGCTTTTGCATTATGGAAAAATCTGATCATCATCCCAGGTGACGCACATCATCTATTAAATAGATATCGTAAAAAAATAAGATAAGGGATTCGCGAATATTAAACACTTAAATCATATAACATTAATGATGTTTGTCACTTCATTTCTAATTTAACAGAAAAGATCGCTTGAGAGCCAAGAGAATATGTTTGTTATTTATACTGAGCAAATATAGTTATATACTCACATATATATACAATATATATATATATCCCATCATTGTTATAAAAGAAATACAAGATATCACAGACACTTCGTACAATATTCTGCAGTCACAATCATCGCTTATTGATGATAAGTCTATCATTTAGAAATTTTGCATTATTAAATGTATTATGCGATATGCGTATGATTATCCTACAGATTTCATTTTGTGTTTTACATACGACCGTTATGTTTTATTCATATTTCGCTAGCTTAGTCGTCTGTGATACATTATTATAAAACTCTCTCTCTTCACAATTTTATTCAAAGAAGTTTATATTACGCGCGCGAGACTTTCTCCAGTTTTGTGTGCGTCCCACGTGAATAGCTAGACATTAATTACAGCAGCCGATTTAATATCCGCAGTTAAGATGCGATAAAGTTGCTCGTGAAGAATTGAAAAATAAATTTGTGCCCGACGACATGTGCGAAGGCGGCGTCAGTGGATTTACGTAAAGTATGGAAATAACTCGTAACATAAACTCGATGATGTAGAGCCGGAGAGCCGGCGTATGAGCGGCGCGAGGGTGCCTCCTTTTCTTGAAGACGACGCTGTTGATTTAAGGACCAACAAAGATGCGAGTTTTTGCGGAATATAAAGCAAAAGCTGTCTCTCTCAAAATGGTCCCGGCACGCAATTTCGTATTTTCCCCGGTCGAACTAAGTGCCGATATAATTTGTGTCTATCCTGACGAGTCCACTATCTACTGTTCCCGAAAGCAAAAAATATATTTATTTCTGATGCTTGTCTGTGCATAAAAATATGAGTTTCCAAATTCCATCCAACCCTCCGGTAATTTACCTTGCAAGGAATAAGACACAATAGGCACCATCGATATAAATGCTCGATTCACATACGTTCTTCTCTCTTTAGCGCCTGTTTCTCTCGTCAATACTCTTTCGTCGAGTTGCGTTTTGCCGAAACAACGTTACGCACATCAAACGTGCGCACCGATGTGTGACAATCTTGTTCTTTTAATCGCAGCAATTAAAAATAATCACTCGTAACGCGCCGGTAGCAATTAGAGCCCCGTCGCAATTTTTTATCCCTTATATCCTCCCTTCTCTCGCGATACTTTGTCGCGCATAAATTCATCAGCTTCCATCTTATCCTTTACTCCCCTGTCTCTCCCTATCGTCGCCTTTTTCCTGTTTCTATTTTCCGTACCTTGTGCTGTGTTTCCGATTGTTTTTGCTCTTTCGCAAATGTCGTCACCACATTGCGTCTGCCATCTCGACCCTCCTTTGTTCCATTCCTTTACAGAGTCGTGAACAAGCTAATTACAAAAATGTTTTGACCCGCGTACGAGGGAATAAACGCGCGCGGAAATAAACAGCTACTGGAGTTAAGTGCGTTTTCGATGAAAACAAAAAGACATTCGACTAAAAGAGGGAACATCGTTCCTCACACTTTTCCTCATGTAAATCATTTTTGCGCGGCGTAGATAGTTATTCAGCTTCGTCGACGAACTCGTTTAAAGCCGACAGCGTTGTAATATTTCTTCGTCCCTCTCTTCCTGTCTTTTGGAGCTAATTAGGGACGCGCCTAATAATACCCATTTAAGTCAAACAGAGTGATGAGCCTGGGTATGCTACGAGAAATTATTAGGTACTGCAGGAGATACTTTATCGTGCGTTCGAGAACAGAAAATTATAATGTCCAGTAACACATCGAGTTAACGATGTCAAAAAATATTATAGTGCCGAATCCTGCGGTGTGTGCTAATGGTGTCATTGCTCTGTAACTTTCACCACTTATTATAATGTTACTTTATACCGCGTCTTAGCATTCAATCAGAAAATTTATATATATAATTATATATATTATATACATTATCTGCATGTTACGTGTATATCATATCGATCAAAGATATTGATTGTTGGAAGAAACAGCTTAACATTTGAATTCAAGAAAGAAGAATAATTAATACTAGTCTGGTTGAATGGCCCACGCTGTTAAAATAATCAACGCTTAGATGATAACGTAAGGTGATTCTTTAAAATAGATGAGAGTAATATTTTTTTCTCACGATGTGAGTCTGAGAGGGACTCAGTGCTATTAATTATAAAACGGTATTTGGCGCAATGAGATTTATGCTCGCCATGGGTGACGGGCAATATAGTACCTATATTACACGAGGATAAACGAGGATGGGTTACGGGTTCATTTTCTCGTATCGCATGGCTTAAGTTATAGGGTACCATGTGCGTAATTTATATCCACGAAAGAACGCATTATCGCGTGAGTGCACCGTCAAAGAAGTAATGTACATACATAATGATACATCCTGTATTCAAGTGTCTATGTAAAAACAATATCTGATGACATTTCTGGTATCAAATTATGATTTTCAATTTCTCTGCTATTGATCAATGCAATAATATCTAGTTATCACCAGGAAATGCGGTAACACTAATAACTAAACTCTATTACTAAATACCAATGCGCTCTGTTATCATTGTCTCGTTTTAGCCACGAGTAATATAATTATCGCCTAAAGCGAGAATTTTCGATAATTTGAAATTGAATAAATGCGACAATCTTGTTAACAAAAATCGATACCAATCACGCAAATTAAATAACTTAAAGAAGTTAAGTTATCAGATAAATTCTAAACTGAAAACTTGTGACGTAACATCACGTACAATACCCCCAAAAAATAGTTCTCTCGCTTTTAATTTTCAATCTAATATCTATTTTGGTACGTTAAGCATACAGTTGGATTACCCTCTTTTGGAACTATTTATAGTTTTGTCCAAAGCTTCTATTTTAAATCTTTAAGTAAAAGATCATTTGTTTACTACCTATTTATCGAAATTCTTTAGAATCCATAAACGTGAAAAAATTTAGATTAAAAATAAAAGCAAAATTTCGACTCGGGTACGGTAAAACTATCTAAAAATAAATACTAATCTATATGAAAATCACCTCAAAAAAAGGAAAATAAAAAGAAATACACTTTGCGATTATTCGCAGCGATACTTCGGAGACAGACAAATTCGTGCGACGCGTGCGGCAATCGATCCTCGTTTTAATACACGGAGTCGAGTGGAATCCGAAACTCATTTGAAGCGCGACGTGATTTACGAGCTCCGTGCTGCCTTCCATATTGGCCTACGGCCTTTTTCTCGCCGATCATGCGTAAGAATGAGCATCGGTAACGACCTAATAAATGCTTACACGCGTCAGCACAATGCATCTAAAAGGATCGCCAAAAGGCTGCTGTTGCTGCTGGTGCTCGCTACTCCGACCTCGTTACACGCCTAATTAACGCGACAAATTACCCGGCGAGAAATATATGTATGTACGGTTAATCATTCGACGCGCTACGCCCTTTTCCAGAAAGGCGTCATGACGCTCGACGAAAAGGGCGCCGGTGCGCTCTCTCGCTCGCACCCCCACAAACAAGTTCTCTCTCGTGACATTCTTGTCTTTAAATAAACCGCAACAACGAATACGGCGAACAGCGAAAGCGAAAGTCATTAAGGGTTTTGAGAACGGAATGTAATTTGCCGCGGAATTCTTAGATGAGTTTAAATTGGGTTTCTTGCGTTGGTAGAGCAAGAGTGATAATGTACGTATATCGCGGATGGCTCCATCGATCGTGACTAAAGTTCGCAAAGTTAAATAATATTTTTATCTAAAAGAGACAAAAAGATATTGTAGATAGTATGTCAATTCTTTCAAACACATAATGTCATTTTTGATTCGCGAACTGAAGTATGAACTGAAAAGCATAAAGATAAAAGTATTTGGTGCAGATATTTAAGAAAAACGATTGTACACTTTGTCAAACAAGTTTGCTTTCAACGTGAGTCGGTATATTTTTGAAACCTATGATTTTTTTAAATTGTAGGAAATCTGATTACGCAACGTTTGTTGACGAGGTAAATTTGATTTCTGCATTTGCAACGGAAACATAATAATTTCCGATTCGAAATGTCACTGACAAATTCTCTTTCTACGCTTTCGCGCACCCTAAATTCATACTGCAATCTGCTAAAAGATCCAAGAAAATCGCGAATATTCCTGTCCAAATTTAGGATCCCCGTCACTTCATCGTACATATTTACAGACCTTTACGACAAACTTGCTAATAGGTCTCCCTTGGAAATGGTAGTCGAGACGGCAAAATGTGCGCGCTTGCAGTTATATCATCGTCGAGATATCCTTTGAGTCGCAACAAGAACTATGAAGCTAAATTAATGCCATTAACCTCGTATACGAGTAACCTAATTTGTACTGTTGTTGCATTTCCCTTGAAATATCGAGCGTGCAAATATTTAGACAGAAATTAGTTCACAAATACGTCGCATATTACATCCTACAGTAACATGGAATATTAGGTTGCACCTCTCAGATATTATATCTTAAATATGTATTTTATGTTTAATATAATTTATGTAAATATCACTATTAATATATATAATATTTTCCATGGCAGTGTGTGTTGACCGCATTTTTCGTGCAATTTTAATTGTTTTTTTAGTATAATGGAACATATCATTATGTTAATTAAGGTTAGTAAAATTTCAGCCAAAATATATATAAATAGAGGTAATATTTCTCGCCTAAACATTACACAACTCCAACATATGAATATGTGCAAAGATACTTTTTACCAGAGGTACGTGACAGAAAATGCAAAATAATATATGTGAATATATATTTTCACTTTTCTAAATTAATTTTAATAAAAGATTCTTTCGACACATGATATGAAATTAATTAATGGAAATGTTATTATAATTTCAACATATTTTCCATATTTGTTCTACTTTCATTTATGTTGTACCTGTTATTATTATTCACATTAGACAATCATAATCTCATAATATTTTTCAATGCATCGTGTATAAATATTTTAGAAATACCATTTTTACTTTTTTCATGTTATAAATTTGACGATTTGACGTATTTGATAAATTTGAGTTTTTATGATATTTATATGTAATCATATTTTACTCCAAATAAAAATGTTATGTATAAAAATCTGGAATTATTATCAAATAATAATGCAAACAGAAATAATTTATATAAATTAAATAGTTTATAAAGAAATGCATCGCGTTTATATCGGCGCATGAACAATGTGGTGGTTAGTTTTACGAGAAAAGAAGCATAAATTCCTGCTTGCACGTAACAGGAATTTAATTGGCATGGAGCTCATCTCTCGCACCTAATAAAAAAAACAAACAAACCAGGCACAGATGAAAGCCGCAACTCAATTTTCCGAACTCTTATCGCAACGTGAGAGGCTCGCGTTCAACTTCGGTTGGCATCGTCGTGAAACGCGCGACTATCACGACAGGCGCCGCGTCGAAACTTTTAAATCGCGTTCCAAATCCGCAACGCGCTTATTCACGCAAACTGCCATTTTTCAACAAACGCATTAGATTATATAGCGGTTAATCGCGTTACCGAGTTCGGGGAGACGCCCACTTACACCATAGCCAAATGTGGAGATTCAGCGAGGGCCGGGAGCAGCTGCAGTCGTGCAAAACTTTGTCCCAACCTTATTACGACTCCTCTTAACGAATTTAGCTGTCAAGCTGTAACTTGACGTTTGAGTTTCGCTGTCGACAGGGAGTGAGAATCAGGCCGACATGGCGAGCAGCATCCGAAAATGATGCCGACTATTCCAGAATAAACCTCGATTTGTGCTGACGCATATCGCTTATGAGTTCTTGATTTTGCTCAAATGTTTGACAAGTGATATTAACGCGAGCAAAATAATATATTGTCGCTCAATATTCTTTTTTTATTAATTGTAGAATGCACTTATAATTATCCATTAGTATCAATATAAATTCGCATGATTTCTTTTTATCGTGAGATTAAATTAGAGATTAAATCGATATTATTTCAATGAGCACATTTTTGATACTAAAGATACGAAAAAATGTCTCTTGTATTAACGGCAGAAAAAATACAAAAATGTAAAAAGTTTCTAAATTATAAAATTAACAGACGGACAAAGGGAAAATATCATCATTTAATACGAATGAAATGTATCGGCGTTTTATTTATCACGTTGAATATTCGAACGCTCGATCTCTAAACAAGTTATTTTAAATTTCATCTGGAAATATTTCATTATGCAAAATTGTTCGCACATTCCATACGAGTCATCCGTCGTCATAAAAAGCACCGATTCAGCAGAATCAAATTGCGCTTTTTTGAATCCTTCTTATTCACATCGCAAGCTTTACTACGGTGTCCTCGTCTCACCAGGTAGCCGTTTCAATTATTTCAACGCGTCTCGCCCATTTTGTTGTCTAAAATGGCAAACGTGTCTATGTCCTGTGCGGGCTCGATAACCCAATGTTACGACGTACCGTATGGCTCGCCTTCGGGGCGTTTTACGGGGTTCAGCATCGACGAGCGCGCGCGGCGATAAATCTCACCTCCCGTTTCGGGAGAACGGATCAAACCGAAAGCAATTATCCCATCGTCTCTCGTATCCGGTAAATCGGCGTACAGGTGGTGCGCGTCGGTCACGACGAGGAAAGAAAGAGAGAGAAAGAATTAGCAGGCCTTTTAACGGTTCGGTCTCAAGCAATAAACTTAATCGCGGTCGCATTGTGCGGAAGGCAATTCCAAGCGCGATACGGGAGTGCGAAGAAATCCAGAGGGAAGGATCGGAGAAGTCTCATCGTGACTTCTCCGATACACACAACCCATCTCGGGTGCGGCCTCGTAAAACCGGCTTCGTGCTACGAGTATGGGTCGCATCGAAGAATCATGACGACTCGATGCATATGCTGGATAAATGTTATCGAGAAAAGGGGTAGCTGCACTGTTCGATATCATCGTAGCTGCGAATAGACGAGAGTATAGCGAATCGTCGAATGACTTTACCCCAACGTAGTTGTCGTAAAAAAAAAAACTTAACGGTAGTACCCAAGTACGAGTTCCGCATTTCTCCTGAGTACGATAAGCCATTTGCATTAATAACATATGGTAGTCTGTACGTATGAATATTTACCTCAAAAAAAGTTATGCTATACATTACATATTATTTGAATTTTGAACAAGTAATAAAAATTTAATATCATATAATTATAACGCTTTAAAAAAAAGTATCAAATGCAAATTTATACATTTAAATAAACAACCATCACGCAAAATAAAATTAATTATAAATTTAAAAATATTAAAATATGATTTATATTCCATTTAATCGTAAGAAACATAGAAGGGTTTCTGTGTAAAATTAAAAACAAAGTAGAAATATCATAATATGAATATACTATGCAAGAGTAACAATTTCTATTAAATAAAATATATTAAGTAAAATAAATATGAAGATATATGTGTACATATATATACATAAGAAGCTCGAAAATGAAAAAAAAACATTTTCTTTTAAACATTTAACGATTGAATCCTTGGAAGAACTCTCTAAGTGATAAATTCAACAGAAATCTGATTTAAAAAGTAGACAATCGGGAGAGATTAAATTCAAGCAATTCGTATCATTACGGGCAATATCGTGCGCATTACACGAAACTTTAAAAGTTTTCTCGATATTTCATCAAGCTCTGTAATTAACCGGTAAGCACGCCGAAGTTTTTCAGTCGAGTTCGTTGCCGAGAACAAAACTGAATTCTAAGTTAATTAGTTCTCCGCCATTTACGTAAGTGCCAGCTGGGGTAATTGTTTGCCTTCATTTCTCCCTCCGACTAGTCGTCGGCCTACCGCTGAGTTTTTCTCCGGATAATCGGCCTGGTTTCCGGAAAAAAAAAAATCCGGACGCGGCCAACACGACTGCCTATAAATCCCGAAGTCACCACGAGTATCGAATATCGACACAACGCGGGCTGCTATTTCCCCTGTTTTCCACGAAAACGCACGAAATCGCACGTTTCGCTTACGTGTTCAAAAGCGGCGGACACAATATCTTCGACGGCGCTAAATCATTTCGCGGCGTTGTTCGGATTAAATGGCACAGAAGTGTTGCATATGAAATTCGCGCAGTGCATCATTTTCTTTGATGCGCCCCTAACCCATGCCGCGTTATTTACAATTTCCTCCTGACGCCCTCCGTGCGCGCATACATTGATTTTCTTCCCCAAAATCAGTGCGCGTTCCTACAAAATGGATATAGAAAACTATATTTATTTTATGTGAAATTTTATAGTTTAGTCAATAATCGATAAATTTAGAATATTAATTATGTTAAGATTATGTATATAATTTGTTATGCATACAAGATGATTTTTAATTGGATTTGTAATACGATAAATGCACCAGATTCCGTTATCTTAACTAGCTAAATCAGATAAAGTTAATTCATTATAAAAAACAATATTTAAATAAATACTTATACCTACACAAGTATTCAGCATTGAAGATTAAAGGATTTTTGTGAACTGAATTTCATAATATAAATAGTTAAATGAGTGAATTTTCAATAATCTTAAGTTATAATTTTCGAAGAAACTTTAATTATTTTTACGTTACATCAACCTATTTAATATTGGAAATCTCATTAAAAGTTACTCTCAATTATAACTTACGGATGTTCCATTTTTATTAAAGAGAAAAAGTCTATTTCAAATTTGTTCGGTAAACTGTAGAAAGAATATGCGCGCATTTCAGTTTTAATATTACCACGACCATATTATTCCAATCAAACATTGAATTAAAAATCGTTCGTTGAGGCATTTTTACGGACTTCGGCGAAAATTACATTGATGACGCAAACCTCAATCATTTGCGAACAGGATTGCCCAAAGTGCTCCCTAAGAGAGCAGCGTTGATTTTCTAGACGAACTGGCACCGCGTTCATTATCGGATTATGATCGCGAACCGCTATAATCGATCGTCGAGAACACGATAATAATCGCATCATCGATTATACTACATCGTACGTCTTAGGGTGCAAAATTAGTTTATTGTCGGGGCTATAATAACAACGACCACTGATATACCATCGATTATCGTTCGTATTGTCGATCACCGAAACATTTCTCTACCTCCTCATCATTCTGTCATTCGAGAAGATGCCGCGTCATTTTGGACTGCGATATCGGCGCGACGAAAATGCTCGTCGATGTCAGGATATCTGACGTTTTATCTGATGCGTACCGACGGCGCGCTAGACGTTCTTTTTTCCACTCCCGTTCCCGAAAGGTCGTTCCCTTCTCTACAAGGGATGGTAATTTTCTCGAGGAAATGATATCCCGAATGAGAGCGAAGCGCTGTTACCGATAAGACGTAAATATCGCGTCTCCCGGATGCTGCTCCCGGAGATACCCGATGCAGAAGAATCTGCCGTCGAGGCGTGTATTTCGCCGACGAGACGAATAATGGACAGACAGCGCGGTCCAGACTTTAATAGACCGCGGATGTGCTTTATTTCTCCTGTTTCGTGTATTTTTTTTTTCTTCTCTCTCGGTATCATCTGCCGCGCGCTATTCTACCTTGTTCCATTATTTCTCAACTCTGGCCGCAGCTTTTTCGTACGGCTTTCCTCCCGTATGTCTCACTGCCGCCTCTTCCGTTATATCCTACCACTTTTTTCTCCTCCTCCACGCGTCGTGTCGTTGTCGCTTAGATTCGTAAAAGAAACAATAATGGTCCGGCGCGAGAGGAGAAACTGGTTTCGATTCTTCCTGTGTCGGCGAGGCATTCGATGGTATCCGCTTATTCGTCGCCACATTGGAGGGGAACAGGAAGGGGGATGGGGTGAATGGACGGAAAGAAGCCTTCGGCCATCATAACTTAATCCGGGCTTACGACCAAATTCTTTAAGGATTGGCCGGCCCCTTCGATATGCTCCCCCGTGTTCTTGATCGATTTACATCGCGCGAAAGAAAGCGTTGCGAAATCTTTTTAATCCTCAACTTTAAGAGCATGATTGAGAATCGTGTTCAATGCTCTTTAAATGTGAATCAATTTCGCGATGGCTGTAACTCAGTATTCGTTACGGTTAGAAAGGAGACGTTCGACACGGCCGATTAGCATCGAGCTTTTACGCGGTGAGATCAAAAACGCGTTATCTCGGCGCTCGCATTATACATGACACACGTCGACTATAAAAGTACGCCGTTTGATAAAAGATCATGTGAAGATAGCTCGCGATACAAATACGTATGCGTATGGTAATGCGACGTGCAATTGAATGCGTACCGTTCAACGTGTCTCTTCGTCAAGTCTAACGACATAATAACATAGCCGGGAATGAGCTCTACACCTCTCGTATGAGAAATACATTAATAATCATTAAGTTGACCTTAAGAAGTCGACAAACGGATAGTTCATTGTCAGCGGGAGGGATGCATATCAATCATATGTCACACAGATTTTCTCTCCTTCTTAATATCAGTGCTCTCTTTTCTGCAGATAAATTTAATATCTGGCACTTTAAAGCGCCCCTCTCGCGTTTAACCGATCCTTCGATCAATCACTTTCGATGATTCAGTTAATTGTGACGCATCGACCGCGTATCACGAATCGTCCCGGCGCACGGCGACGACCAGAGACGTTTAGGTGGTGGACCAAAAAGATCTCCAACGAAGCACCGTCACTTGTTTTGACAGACGCCAGAGATATACGAATGCATTTTGTTTGCTCATCTTTTCTTGGCCGACCCACTTCCCTTCAGTCCTCCATCATCGTGTCCCCTTCCTCTTGTCCTTGTTCGCTTTCAGTTCTCGCGTTCTCTTCCCCCATCCGCCTTCTGTACATCTTCCTTTCCTTTTGGGCCCCTTTCGATTCTTCAGCTCACCCTTCGCGTGCATACACTTATTTTTTTTCTTTCTCGCCACCGCCTGGCATAAATCTTCTTTCCGCTCGACGCCGAAGTTTCGGCACTCGCGTTTAGGCTTTCAACGCGTTCAGCACGTACAAGCGCACTGAGATGTTGTTGATTGAAATTGCCTTTGAATCTGGAGGAAACGAATATCATCATCGCTCGATTTTGACCACGTTTACGTTCGCAGCACATATGTTATTTATTCCATCAAGAAAACTAATGTACAAAATTCTTGTTTTTCTTACAATTTGTAACAGCCATTGCCGACGAGCTATTGCGATTACTACCAACAAATGTCGTTGCAATCGATATTATTTATCAAGATTAGCATTCATAGATTATTCTCTGGTGTGATGATATATATATCCCATAAGTACAATATTACTATTTGAATTCTTATTACGCAGTTGACGTAACAGAAAGCGCTATATCCATAATCAACATGCATCACGAATGCATGTCTGATGATTGTATGTAATTAACTTAATATAAAAATCAATCTAATTACGGAATGTGTGTGTATATGTGTACTTCTTTTGTCCCCATGGCCCGGTAACATGAAATTCCGTAGTATCGAACTACCGGAGTACACGATTGTCAACTTGACGAAATTCGCACGATGATCCCCCCAGGTGTGCTCGTCGTGACTCTCGGCACGATCCACGAGAATAATAAAAGGTTCTCAGGATCGTGGAGCATGGAATCGCTCCGAGCTCCCGGCGGGCGGTCGGCATTGTCCGAAAAATGTGGATCGGGATCAGAGAAAGCGGGAAGCGGAGCAATATAAATGTTAATGCTACTGGACTTGAAAAGGCAAGGATGCGGACCATGGGGTAAGGGAAAAATTTAAAAAGTCTCGTCGGGGAAAAAACGAAGACATTACGATTCGCGCTCGCTGGCACGTTGGTGTAACCAACCAGCCCATCGCGAAAAAGCGCGCGATAAGTATATGAAAATAATCTGATATATAGCAATGTTTTATTCTTTCCCCTCAACAATTTCGTCCCCTTCTTCTTCGTCCAGCGCAGGATTGTAGAGAAGTCGGACGAAGAGCGAGCAAAGCCGTACTTGAAATACGCTGTCACACGCGTAGTGGAATTCACGCGCAAAAAGCAACGTGAGCGAGTCTCTCTGTGTAAGTCGCGTTTCCCTCTCTTTCTTTTTTTCCCTCGAGTGAGCTTGTAACGTGACGCTGTAATAAATTTCGGCGACTGAGGCAGTCGCAACAACGTTTTCGCCGCACTTGCGTGGCCGTCCCGTAGAAAAAGAATTCCCGACAGGCCGCGTACCTACAACGCACCAACAACACTCCTTCACCTCTCTTCACTCGGTCGCTCTTTCATTCGTAGTCGCGGCACTTACGACCTTTTGAAGGTAGCGTCCACCCCCCACACACGCGCGCACACCTTTTCATTTACATGTGCCATGTGATTCATGTTTCTCGAGGCAGACGCGGTAGAATTTCGCTTCCCGGGCAGAGGACACGATCCAAAAATCCAAGGGCGTGTTTCGCGATGAAAACGCGACGTGTCGTATGCTATCCCGCTGGCCGTTATTTATGTTCGCGGTGTCTACTGACATATCGCCGAGATTACAGACATTTCTCGAAAAATTCGTTTGTCGAGTACCTCGGGGAACGTCAAGGATTCCGAGCGATGGACACGAAAATTAAGAGAGCAGAAGTATATGAGAGCGCGTCTGAAGAGACGAGTCCTCTTTTGACGGTCGGATTGCTATATTAAACGAATACGTGAGATAAACGTCGTCATAAGAGTGGAATTTTTTTCTAAGAAGTCATTTCACATGATGTTTGCTTAATTGCATACTCATTTTAATACTTATCATTTTTATTAGAAAAATTTTAATCTAATTCGTTACAATGGCAAACGGTGGCATGTTGCTATTAATTATTACTGTATTTAAATTTAATACATATTGCGATTAATTTCTCTTGTAAGTAAAGTATCGATAAAACATTTAAATTCCCTTCTACGGCTTTTTAATTTTTTTTTTTTGTGGAAATTTGTTCACTACGGGCGTGATAATGGGATTTTAATGGGAAATTATTGGTCATGCTAATTATTTCCAGACCTTAAATATAATTTGCAACAGTTGGATGATACTTTTCGCTTATTTATTATACTATCTTTTTCACTGTTCTATCTCATAAATGAACGTCAATATCGGAAAAACCATTCGATTAATACGAAAAATCAATACGAGCGGAAAAAGCACAAGCATGAGGACATAAAGAAATAATCTCTGCAAGAAAATAGAATATACCGGGCATCATTAGGGTTATTTTCGAATCGCTCGTCCGATAATCCCACAAAACCGTCCACTTCAGAGTCGTCGCTTTACCCTTCAACAGGTTCTCCGATTGAAAATTCGAAATCT
>NW_021852127.1:275271-288119 GCF_003651465.1 Formica exsecta
CGAAATCTCCCGATCTTGGCGAGACCTCCGTTTGGGTCCATGGAAGCCAGTCGGAATCAACTATGGACGCATAATCCGCCGACAATAGGCGGCGTCTAAACGGAGATTTATCTATTGACAACGGGGACCCTATGCTCAGATCAACGTCGTTTGGTTAAATCGACCGTATAAGATGTCTAAGCCTTAATTCTGATTTATCGACAATCTGCGGCAGACTGCGGTGAAAGTCTTCATCATTGGCGTAAAGCGATCGCGGTTGCATCGATTCTTTATTATATTACTTTTGGAATATAATCTCACGTGATGACGATCGTTCGGCGAGCTTTGATGGTCGAGTCTCCCCTTAGAAGCGATTTAATTAGAGCGACGATAAAATTTGCTATTCACATATATTGCTATTGTCGTTTATGGACATTCGTTAAGAGCAAAGTATTGTAATTGATTTGCGTCGAATTAGAAATTTTATTTTTCATAAAATATCCAATATCTATAGGTACCAAAATATTATAATATACAATTCTTAAATATTACTACTCATGTGATATATCGTGATATTGAAATATACAAAAGAGTAGCTCTCTTATTTTTATATACCAAAAATAAATTTTTTTCAAAGCAGAATACATTTTCTTTGAAGAATTTTTTTTTATCTTTCTTTTCTCTAGAGCTTGATATTGTATTATATCAATTCATCACAGGAATATAGTTACTTTCAAAGTTTCTCGGGATGCATATATTAGATACAGGTTGTGAACTTGTAAAGCATTCCGCAGAACGGAAGACAGATGTGGAGTTTGCAGCAGCCATCGAATTTTGGAAACGAAAGTATTGTAATTGATTTGCGTCGAATTAGAAATTTTATTTTTCATAAAATATCCAATATCTATAGGTATCAAAATATTATAATATACAATTCTTAAATATTACTACTCATGTGATATATCGTGATATTGAAATATACAAAAGAGTAGCTCTCTTATTTTTATATACCAAAAATAAATTTTTTTCAAAGCAGAATACATTTTCTTTGAAGAATTTTTTTTTATCTTTCTTTTCTCTAGAGCTTGATATTGTATTATATCAATTCATCACAGGAATATAGTTACTTTCAAAGTTTCTCGGGATGCATATATTAGATACAGGTTGTGAACTTGTAAAGCATTCCGCAGAACGGAAGACAGATGTGGAGTTTGCAGCAGCCATCGAATTTTGGAAACGTGCCCGTGGGTTGTGAACTTGTAAAGCATTACGCAGAACGGAAGACAGATGTGGAGTTTGCAGCAGCCATCGAATTTTGGAAACGTGCCCGTGCATACATGCACCAATGGACGCGGGACGAATACAATATTCTACAAATTCGAGAATGTCGACCGTCAATGCATGGTCACGTGCCACGCGACTGGATCTACCTGTATGTGATAATTAATTCAAAAAGCTGTTCCTCCAAAACTTACCGCAACCGCGAATACTATAATAATACCAACACACGTAACCGACCCAAGGAGTGTCCGCGTCTGAAAACCGCTCAGCAGGGATGCTATTATGTCGGAAATGGAGAAGGAGATCGTGAAACGTGAAAAAATGCGGCGACTCCTTTCACGAGTAATTCATTGCTTGACCTACGCGCCTTCTTGTCGGGTAAAACCATTAATTTTTGCGTTAAAATGGATCGCCCATCCCTTTACCGCATATTACCGTAAAAATGTCTTGTACTGTTTCGCTTTAAACATTTAATGCGCGCATATAAATTGCATGGATAAAAAGGTAATAGAAAAATAATGTAATGAGCAAACTCTCAACGTTTACTGTTTGTCAAATAATTATTAGACGTGATGTAGCAAAGCAATAAAAAAGATTTTAGCAAAAAGCAAGTGGTTTTGAGAAAAAATTGTGCAAGTATTTTTCGCGCGTATATTTTTTACTTTAATTTTTACGATCTTAATATGTTTTTTATTGTTTTATGTTATATTAATAAAGTATTATATATTAATCTCGCGTATATAAGTAAGTTGGAAACTACTATTTCGCAAATGTAATGTTAAAATGTAATGTTGGAATTACAAAGGACAAATATAACAGGCTCTTGAATTATTTCGAGCGACAAGAGCTCGATTGCATCTGGCATGGGCACACATGTAATACACTATCGGAAATAGTGCTATACACTTCCGAACAACGCAATAAAATGCAATAAAAATGTAATTTCCGTAGTCTCTCCACTTGATCCGAAAATAGATAGCCGCAATTTTTCACCGCGAGGGTGGCCAGCGGGACAATATCTGATGGAAAGTCGAAGGTGTGTGCAAGATCCGACAACGTGAAAAAATGCAACCAACCCTTTCCCAAATAATTCTTTGTTTGACCTGCGCACTTTCACGTCCGGGAAAGCCATTAATTCCGCTGTCAGAATGGATCGAGCAGAACCAGGTAGAAAATCGTTACGCCCAGACATATCGACACCCTTCCTGAATTCCGATAGAAGCTGCACAACGTCTAATGGAAGTTTCGCGGGTTTCGATAGAAAGTGCACTCTTCCATATATACGTATATATGTATGTATAATATTCAATGTAGACAATAATGAAAAAGAGAGTACTCGGAATGTGAGAAGTCGCGTATGAATGCGTCGTATCGATTTTCTCGCACATTATGCAATACAACGATTATGTGTTCATACATGATCTTGCATGAACATGATTATTTCTATTAAACATATGGCAAATTTCATAAAAATTATATTTTTCCAAAAATAATAAATTAATTGGGAAATGCACACACGTAAAATAAATAATTAATTAAATAGTAAATAAGAAATAATACATAAATAATAAATAATTAATATAATGAATAATTTCTATGCAAACTACTCTAAACTTCTAATTACTGCAAAACGCGAAAAACCAATAATTAAAATAGTAATTTATAAATTCACGGTTTCTAATTCGAACTTATTATGTATTCAACACGGGAATAGGCACATATACTTTTTGCAGATACTGTATCCGCAGCAAGGCGTCGCTGGTATACTAATTACAATATATCTCGATCGATCCACACTATAATCGTCTGTAATTGTTGTTGGAGTGATGATTAATTGTTTTGCTGATGCGTATATTAGCAAGAGCGTTACGTACGACAGATTGGTGTGTTATTATAAATAATCATACAAATCATTTCGCCGACACCTCGTTTATCATTGAGTTAATTATCGATGATCGGATTAATTATAATGTTGACGGACTCTGACAACTAGACATGGCTCTTTACTAACCTATCTTCATCGACTCGATGTATTTTGGAAAGCCGTCTGTCGTCAGTTAATTAATAAAAATAATAAGATATATCTAATTATATCTAATTTGTGACATAAAATTAGAATGTGTGTAATATCTTAAAAGCATTTTTTTAAATTTCAAGGTCTTGAAATGTCTCGATAGGAGTTTGCAAGTTTTGAAAAGTTCTTAAAGTTTTGAAAATCCTTCAGAGTTTCCAAGTTTTTGAGAGTTTCGATGAACTTGAAAGGTAGTTAACGTCGTGAAAAGAATGAACGGCCAACATTCTATCAGAAGCCACTATTTGTTTGAACACGCTGCATGGAAAAACTCAAAAAATAAAATTAGATTTGCGATAATTAATGTTCTTGCAACATTTAAATTCCTTTCTACATCAGAATATAAAATTAATCAATATAAACTGTGCATACTTCATAATAAAAGATGATGTGTCTTTCCCTCAAATGTGCCAATTATTGTTGATATCGTTTCCGTCTAAAGTAGCATTTGAAATAAATCAATCAGAGCGTCTCTACAGCCCATGGAAATAAAAAAAAAAAAATTACGCCCTGAGTGGAAATTCTTTCGTTCGCATTTTCATAAATAATCAGCCGGAATCACGGTATATAACATTTTTTTTTAACACTGCGCATCGCTTAATGTTGATCCGCTCATCCTGGCGAACTTGGCTGAACGTTATTGTATTTTATATTTCGCGGATCTAAAGATGCGTATGTCCGATGTGTGTCTCGTTCAACTCCACTTTTTCACGTATGAGTCTAAATTAAAATACGTGAGGGATTCGCCCGAAGGTGCCATAAAATATTCGCGTTAAGTCCCCTCACGCCGCGTCGCATCGTCTACCCCCGTACTGCGGCAGCAAAACGCCGCAGCCCCTACCATCCTTCTACTACACGCTCTCACCATATACCATGGCGTACCTATTATGCGCGATGTCGGTGAGGTAACCCAAATAACTGCGTGATGGAAACCGCCAACTGCGTTTTCCGTAGACGGTCTCTTCGTCGCTCCGCTTCAAAATTGCCGGGCGCTTATAAACGATTTTGCGAGCGATCTCTATCTCTCTATCTTGCTCGCTCTGTCTCTCTCTCATATGGTGGAAAGGTCCTAAAGCCGCAACGCGCGAACATCAAAATGAAAATATTTGTGTAACCCTCGACGCGACGTGATCTCATCGTCGTAACTTCCGTACCACAGGGACGTTATAAAGTACAGAGTTACGTATCCGACGATTCTACCGTATTTCCGTAACCGTCTCGAGTATGTTATTTCGCATTCGTCGAAAGTCCCCGAAATCGAGTTTTTTAAATTTTCCGATAAAATTGATCGGAAAATTATGATAGCGATAAGTATATGTAACGTGTTCTTAAAATTTATATTTTTTTATTTTTTATTCTTTAATATTTTTACATGTAGATTAAACGATTTACACGATTACTAATTGCAACAATTTTAAAACACTTCTCATTTCTGCAAGAAATTACGTATATAATGTTAATGATAATAGTCCACGTAAAAAAGTATGTTTTAGAATTAATATTATTTTTCGAGAAATTATAAGTAAGCAATTTATTTCGTTTTGGCTTTAATTTAACTACACAATTGAATATTATCGTACCGCACTGCAATAATATCGAAACTCCATGTATATCACTTTCTCACATTTCCCATTTCGCGTAACGCGTAAAGCGAACATGGTAGTTTCACGCCGTGTGAGCAACTATGCGGATCACTGCATTGCACTTGAGGAATTTGAAGGGAACCGGCTACATATCTTACCCGATTTCACACGTCGCGAAACATGGGATTGCACGTAAAAAAATTCTAATTAAAATCATTGATCGTCACGAGGATCACTAACTTTAAACATTCGCCAGCGATACGCGACCGGACTAAAAAAATACACGCTTGGAATTTCTTAATTAAGTTGAAATGCGTACCACCTTCATTTCATGAATTTCCGCCGTTTTCTTATATTTAAAGTTTCACAGAATGGAAATAGTGTAGGAACATAATATTATTATTTTAATCCAGAATTGTCACAAATTTATAGAAATTTTTGATTTTGCAGAATTACATAAAAATGTCTCTAATGAATCAATTTTGTCACATAATGCAGAATCTGTGTAGTTGTAATGTAATATGTTCCATGAGCTTTCCAACGGTTATATTATAAAAATCAATTTTTCAAATATTTTATTATTAAATTATGAGAAATTTTTCCGAAATCATGAAAAATCGTTTTTCGATATTCAGTGGGTATATTATACAAGTTATTCTCGTATCTTTTCAAAGCTATATATTTCAATAACATATATGCAAGTATTATGATGTAATATAATATTATGATATCTTTGCATTGTTATAAACATTTTTATTAATTTGAATTAATTTGAAAATATCTAAAACGTGAGATATTTGTCGATAACGTAATCACAGCAGTTCTACTCCAAAATCGTAATTGACACACAAAATTGGGAGGTACTCGACAATATTTTCCACGATCGTGTAAATAATGAAGCGTCGTTAACAGGGAAATATGTATTTATCTAGCGAGCGAAAGCATGAAGATAGTCGATAAAATCTGGCTCACAAGCGGTTGGAAAACGTAAATATTGGGAACGGTGGTGGATCAACAAAATGGCTGCCACACGTGTCGATTCTAATATTTACTGCATCGTAGTGCGGTAGCTACAAGTCGTGGTAACTGAATGTAGAACGTTACTTTACGGACGTCAGTTCGTTGAATGTTAGTTGGCGGAACGTATCGGAGCTTTGCCCAAACACTCGGCCCGCGTTGGCAGATGTTTAGCTTACCGTATACTCTGTTTACGTAGCTTAATCGAAAAATCATAAGTGCAGGCGATATCGCGTAGATGTACGACTATTATACAACGGCGTGTTCCACTCGTGGAAGCAGAACGCTGCCGGAAGCAAAGTGTGGCGTCGACCTCGAACCCCCATATATTTGTAAATTTCTTGATGGTCGTTTCGATGCGAGAAAGAATATATTACGTTAACCGTCGACACGTTATTTCATTGAGAAATGCGGAAACGTCGAAAATTATGAACGATATAAACATGGCGATAAAACAAAGATTTATCGCTAATGACTAAATAATAATAAAATTAAAATAAAATCGCTATAAGTTTTGTATTATTTTATCAATATTCTCTTTAAACTAAAATTTTTAGAAAATTAATTAATTAATTTAGTATAGGATATATAGTTTAGGATATAATCCTTGTTTCTGGAATGATATACAACCGATTGATATTAGTTGATAAATTTCACATGACGTGATCATTATATGACCGTAATGACGTGTCGTGAAACATTATTATAGAAAATCCTGTTAACGCATAACACTATAAACTTGACACGATATCAATATAATAATTTAATTTGCCACATATAATATTGAATATATTTGTGATACATCAATATATACTCTACCAGGATCTTCTGCAGGCGTGTTAAATCGTATACATCGTAACTTAGAACCGTCCCCGGAGATTCATTCGAACTACTGATAGCAAGATATGGCTGGTAGTGACACCAATCAATGTATACTCATGTATAACATGGAAGCGTTTAGCCATCTGCAGGCTACAGATTTAGATAGGGTTAGCTATGAAGAGGGAAATCTAGTTGCCTTGGGTCCCTAATTATCCCAAGATCGACTCGCTGCGGGTGAACAGGTATAAACAGCGATTCTCAGTTGGATAGTGATCAAAGTGGCTCATCTATATCGCCCGTCTCCTGCAGTTGATGATTTTGTGTCGACGTTTATTATAGCTCCATTGATTAACGCGAATTGAGGAACGTAAATTAATACGGAAAACTTAGAGAACGCGTGTTTTCAAAATTTGAGAATATATTACTCAAAAATCTTTATATAAATAAAGTAACATTTTAATTACCTTGCGTTATATATTATATAATATATATTTAGATGTACGTAAAAAATCGAATGTTAATAAAATATGTGATTAATAAAAATTATTGAATGTTAACAGTATTTTAGTAAAAGGAATTTAAAAATAAATGACGTTACTTTTATGTCTAGTATTTCCGTTCACCGTTCGTCTCTCGAATCTTTTCACTCGCGGTATTCATAGTCTTACTTTATACATGCTTGCTATCAATCACGTCACTTTCATGCAAGCATATTGACTGCAGTCATTAATCTCATTTCGAGCGCTCGCTCTGGCATCGATCGTAAGTACCGATATCATGCATTCTCGATAGCGGTTTAAATGTGATAATGTAAGCTAGAGCAATGCTACATAATTTCCTTCGATGCAATTTACATACCTTACGTATTCTTTTTTTTTTTTTTTCAGTTAAATTATAACGTATTGTATCAGTGTTTAGATATCCGTACGTCGATGTTCTGGATATGTTACAGAGGATTATAGAGATTTTCCGCGAAAAATATAAAACGCGACGTATCTGCAATACATCTGCGTCAAATATATATTCCGAGCCAATTATATCGGTATCGATCCGATACGGTTTCAGCAAATTTCAAAATACGCACGTGCGTCTACATGGCAGTATGCATATATCCATGAGCGACGTCCGACTGCGAATAAAAAAACGCGTTAATATTTAACATCAATATCGTACGCACATTTTAACGCGATATGCCATAGTCGCGATGCTCGCGCGTTTTGACGTTGTAAATTTAATTTACAGGCAGGACACGCGCGCGCATATTCTTTGAGATACGAGCGGTTCGTGCTTACGAGACATAATGAATTTCGTGGCCCGCGCAAGCATTAGATGCCCGTAATCTCGCGTAAAAAGACGTCGTCGGTTCGGTAGCCGTTTCGTTTTTCGAGTCACTGGTATTTTCATGATAGATCCTTCGTGCAACCGCATCCACGATGAGTTACCGCGCATCAATGTATTTCGAGGATTTAATTATTCCTGGTATTTCTCTCGTTCGTCTATGGCATATTAATTATATGCTAATCAAAAGCCGTTAATGTATATTGAATATCATGCACGGATTTATCAAAATGTGATTTCGAGATCGATCACTCTGGAAAAAAAAATATGAAGAGTTGAGACTGAGCACAACGTATTTTTTATATCTTGATTAGTCTACGCGACTGATTTTAAATATCTATGTATAAGCAAACACACGCAGACAATATATCAAAATTCAAATTGCATTCATTAAATATTTACCCAGATTTTATTATCTTATTTAATATTGATTTAATAATGATCATGACATTGTAATATCTCAATAAAAATATACAATATGAAAAAAAGTAAATAGCGTTTCTCGCAAATTGTGCAATATTGCATCGGCAAATAAAGATCCGATAAAGAGTTAATACATCATTTCAATAAATGTCGGTGCTTTTATTTGAATTGCGCAGATTGCGTAAAGCAGAAACAAAGCATGCCCATTCTATGACTCTTGACAATATCGCTTACCCGAAAATTGGGATATTTCGGGCCGAATCAATGTACCGACGCATTATTCCGCGCAATATGCGGATGTGCGCGATACTGTGATATTCAAGACAGTATTATTGGTAAAAAGCGAGCGCTGCAATATCTTTGAGAATTCTCCGGAAGAACGTAAGGCATTCTTTATATCTCCTTCTATTGCCGACTGTAATGTATATTATAGCGTTGCCTCCCCGTTTTTATTGCATTACCTTCTCTGTCCCCCAACTGGCAACAAGAGCGCGCAGTTGTTAAACGGTCGTTACTTCGGTGTCTCGATTCGATGAAAATATGCAAATATCATGATATTCGAAATTGCTCCGCCGTTGAATTTCTCGCGGCATTCGCCTTTCGTTAAATTTGGTTCAATTAAATACAAATACACACGAGCGAAAGGAACTTATTGAGTCGCGGCAGCAGCCAACGTTCATTATACAGCGGTTGCTTTGCAAAAAAGACGATGCGGATTGTTTCCCGAAGGAATGGACTGCGAATAACGAAGTGAACGCTACGACCTACACAGACAAGCCGATTTTTACCGCCGTATCGATTATTTCGCCGATCAACGATATTTCGAGGCAGCCTCTCTCGAGAGCAAACACGAATCTAGATTTCTGGTTGATTTATAAATAAAATGAAAATATCTGCCGCGCCGTGCTCCGGCTCGTCATGTATCGAAAACGAAAAATCAAAAAACGCGAATGTTAAAAAACGTCAATTACAAAACTGCGACACGTGCGCGCTATTATGCATGAATATGCTTTAGGATCATGGCGTAATATTTTGCAATTTACGCCATTTGATTCCACTTGTTTCGTATTCCAAATTAATCTTCAAAAAGTTAAACAAAAATCTCTCACTTGAATTTTTTACACGAGGCGTTAATTCGACATGGTTAAAATCGTTAACAATTTCTCGAGAAACTATAATTACGCAACTCAGACCTTCGGCTGTACTCTCGCAATTATAGCATCGACGCCCCAACTGTGTAATGTTATAATAGTAATAAAATAACTAAGATAAACAGTTTAGATATTGTTTTTGTTTCAAGAAAAAATGTTGTCAAAATATTATCTTTCCCATTTAGACAACGCGCGTTTAAGTGAAATTATTATATAACAGAGTTTATCCCTTTCGTTAACGCATACTACGCAATTTTTTTATAAGCACGATCACGCCATGTATTCACAAGATGAAATCAACATTTAGTTACTTACAGTTTTTCCGCGATGAGCAAGCTCGCCAGGTCCCCAGGTATCTGCGTCAGGCCGCGATGAGAGCAATCGACCTCTTGTCCGCCGCACGTGCACGCCCAAGGACACCTGATTCCGTTCAAATCGTCCATCGTACCCGTCATACTACCGAGGCCGAAACTACCGATCCCGGTGCCATGCGAGGCGCCGCCACCGAGCACGGATAATATTAGCAAAAGTCCCCAGGCGCAGACTACGGAGCCGCAGCTGACGCCGAGCAGACGTAGAGACCAGGCGGGCGTCATGGCTCGCGCCATCGCCAGGACCTTGCGATTGATGTCCTTCACGGCGCGATTCGGCCCGTCGAGGAGTCTGGCGATGCTGCCGACGCGGCTCTTGGGCAGAATATTGTCCGGATTGTGCTGAGCGAAGCAGGGCGGCTCACCGCCGGCGAACTGGCCCACGTTGATGTCCGGGTAAACGTAACTGGGCCCGGCTGGCTCCAGGAAGGAGGATATCTCCTGATCCTCCGTGGGAGGACAACCGAGGATGCGCACCGGACGAAGTATCGGGTCCTGTTCTAATCGAATGATGGCGTTCTCCGGATCGTGGTACCTCAGACGCCGGTGTTCTGGTCTCTCTGTCGATTTTCCTCTCGGGCAGTTTCGTCGACGATCATGAACACGACAAGGCCGGCTTCGGCTCGCGTCTCTTCGGCAGAGTGGCTCCGCGTGGGTCCGTGTTATGTGACAGGACACTTTGTGCCGATGCGCCGCACAGATTCTTCTCGCCGGTTGTTCGTCGTCGTTGACGTTGTCGTTGTCGTCGTCCAACGTCTTCCTCGAACGCTTTAAGCGCGCGTCGGAATTATTACCGGCCGATTGTAGCTCCAAGGCTGCGCCGTTAAGTTCCTCCGGATGACGTTTGCAGTGTATCAAGATCGGGATATCGTCGTCGATCGTCGATACTATGGGGCTTTGCGGCCGCTTTGTTTTCTTGCTTCCGATTCTTTCATTGAGTTCTATGCGCTCGTCGATCGATCCCAGCCCGGTGTCCACCGCGGCGAGATCTGAACCGAAGACGGTATCGGAGTCCTGCGTCTCGGTCGTTCGAATATTCTCGCCCTCTTGCCGGTTAGGTCTCCTCGATGGTTGCTCGCAGGCTAAACCATCCAGCGGGCCCTTTCGGGGGCCGTTTTCGTGGCCCCCTTTCTCGCCGCTCACTGGTTCCTCCAACGAATTGTTATCCACCACTAACAGCACCACCCGTTCTCGCGCATCCTGCGGTACAGCTCCCACTGACTTTATCTTGATGCTGGTTTTCGGCCAAGGATCTACCGTACCCGAGTGGGTACGTGGCTCGTGCCGCAAAACGGTTTTCTACCGATACCTCGCGGTGCGTAGACGATCATTTACTGTTTCAAGTAACGCCGATAATATTAGACGTCGAATCAATTTCGGTTCGGTGTGCAATGATTGGATGGATTATAAATGCACGGCAAAATTATGCACAGGATGAAACGATTGCGTTAATGGATCGCGGATCGCAGATAATCGATATGTTGCCAACGATTATTTTTTACATGGGCATTATTAGCATTGACGATTCGTTTAAATGTATCGATGAAATGGCCAAGAAGTTCATACGGGGAAGAGGCATCACCTGCAACAAAATATATATATTAAAACTAATGACAATCGTTAAAAAATAACTACAGAAAAAAAGTTTAAATTTCGTAATAATTTCTAAATATGATATAAAATATATATAAATGTGTGCATAATTTTAAGTCGTTTATTTAAGTCACACCACAATATATGTGGAAATCTTATTTATTTATTTATATATAAACGGATAATATTAATAATTGATGCGATATAAAATAGAAGTATTTACTCTTTCTCTCTCTGTAATATTTTAATCCACTTTGTAAATTTTGTATAAGCAACTTAAATAAATGACCAACTGAACATGATATTGTTAGATTTTAAAGAGACAGATAAATTCGTAAGACGCAATATATAATACCTGAATGAAATAAATAAATGTCTTGCATTGAAAAGCGGAAACTGCTCTTGATATAGGTACAAACGGGGAAAAAGTTCCGCGTCCTTTGTGGACGCACATGGCGCACCTTGCACGGATCGAGGAAAGCGGAGATTCAATGGCGCACGCAGTTATAAAGCGAGGAAACTCGCCGGTGCAATATCGGAAGTACGAGAAAAATATGCTACCGAAGCACAATCAAGGGGCTCAGATGCATTCCATGCACGGCCGCCAGAATTTCGAGGCATATTGGAATTTTTCTCTGACATTTTCCGAGGTTCCTGCTTTTCTTCTCAACCCTCTCCCCTCTCCCCCCCACCTACTCCTGTTCCTGCCGCCCGACCGCACGCGGTTTCTGCGCGAAGGAACGTGCCTTGAACACGCTTACGCGATGTCTCATGTATGTACATGTATCCATCGCGTAAGTGTCTCCCTCGTGTGTTCCTACGATTCATCTTTACCTGCGGACACCTGAAAGTAGAATGCGGCCGGAATCCTCCGCATTCAGAGAGAAATGCGTTGCGGTACCGCTATCGAGCTTTTAAAATTAGATCCGACGTATGCAGGAATGAAAGAAATCACTTACTTATGATAAACGTCTACTAAGCGATATAGAGACAAACAAGTCAAATTGGAAATAGTTACACCAAATAAGAAGTAAACTCGAGATTGTAGAATCGCATAAATATCTCTATGCAAGTAATAATTCACGATAAATGTTTTAAGAATACTATTATTATATATTAGCTAATATATAATAATAATAATAATTAATAACACCAAAATAATAAAAAAAGCTAAAATACATAAACAATGCGCAGATAATATTATTTATTAATTTTAAAA
>NW_021852127.1:288580-327151 GCF_003651465.1 Formica exsecta
ATATATATATATGCGACTGTCATTAAAGTAACATTTTGACGTCGCAAATTTATTTCGCGACATAAATCTTTTTGCTTACTATTACGTTGACGTTCTCCAAAAGAGGAAAAGAAGTCTGCCTGTTGGGCTTCGTCGTACATTAAAATTCGCGGAAAATCTAATATTCGCTTCGAGAACGCGGACATGGATCGATAATTCGATTAGCAGTAGTCGCTACCGTCTAGTGGATGCTTCCACCTTCCTGCTTTTCACCCCTCCCCCCCGCCCCGTTTTACTCCCTCTCTAACGTCGAGTACGGTTAAAGTAGCTGGCCCCGATAGGGTGTGTACACTACGCACGTATAATATTCTCGAGCACTTTCCTATAGATAATATCGCTCCAGAAGCCTCTGATGTCGAAGTTAAGGTGGCAGGGGGTGACGCCAACTCGGTTTGAATGCGACACAAGCAACGCGGCCGCTCTTGATGGATAGACAGACGGAAGAGGAGAGAATTCCTTGTCCTTTCTGGCACGTCCTCGTCGGCCATACCCGTCGCGGCTATGCCGCATTAATTAACGTTGTTAGCGCATATTAATTAAAGCAAAGTAGCGCGCCGATAAATGGGTGCCGGCAGGTTGAAATCTTTTTCTTGCGCCCCGTCGTACATACGAGACCCCACCTCCTGCCTTAGAGGTCGCAAAAGGTTGCAGGTAACGCGAACGAGCGAGACGGTGAAAAATCAATTTCTCTGTGTCCTATACTTTATGGAAATTTAATTTATTCTCGATGTACGACGGTCGATAACTAACGACATTATGCTCATGAACATGCAGCTGCGACGGGTATTACAAAAGAGACTAACTAACTTTGTTTTACTTTCTACAGAGCAAACGTATGATTAAATCCGTCAACGGATTCAAATGTCCAGCATGCTTAGACTTCGAATGTTGTACTTGCAAATTGAGCGCTTGTGGACTTCCGTAATGTGATTTAAAACATGATTAGTCATATGGGACGCATCGAGAACGGTGAGACTAAAGTGTAGCTTTCGAACGGTCGTCTGTTTGCGAAACGCATTAAAGCTTCTAAAAATCGAAGACATACGTTAGCCGAACGCGTAAGTACGCCCCCCGCGTGTAAAGAGAGGGGGATCAATATTGACAAAAGTTCGGGGCTGTCGCGACCCTTCGAAGCGTCTGCTCTTGGGATACGTCGCGGTGTAAAACGAGAAAATAAAGTACGAAGCATATGCTACATCTTCCAGAGAAATTCAGCAGACAAACATCATAATCCTATGGATAGTATATACAATATTATCTTTTCAAGCAATATTATGTTTCTCTCCCTCTCTCTTTTTTTATAAGTAATTAAATTTAGTTTTAAATTTATATACACAATATTTTTAATGTCAAAAATAATCATATATGTTGAATATTATCTTTTTCATTCTGTGTGATAACAACGAACATAAATATAAAATTTATTGTGTGCAATTTGCATATAGGCTACATACTATCTGCAAATACTATATAGATCTGATAAAATTTAATAACTGCAGCATGTATTAAACATGAATTGATAATGTAATGTAAATTAATAAAAAATTAATGTTAATTAAAAAATTCTCTAATATCTCCATTAATGGCACATTATTTTTCTTTACAATGTTTTTGACTCGTTACTAAATTTTAATTATCATTAAATTTTAATTACGGCGGAACAATATAAAAACTTAATCATTTTTCATTCTGAACTAAATTACGCATCAAAATATTAAAAAGGATTGTTGAATCTTGTAGTCTTTACATGGAAAGATTCTTATCGCTCAAAGTGAGATTGCACGTATTTATCGCTCGTAACAGATCTGTTCTTATTCTCAGAACTTATGTAGTCCATAGGCAAAACTGCACCCAATTTCCATTGAAATCGAAATATCATGCAATACAGTCATATCCAAGATTCGCGTTTGTTCGACAAGTATTTTCCGTCCGAGGGAAAAATGTACACATTTTTTAAGACGATGTACGCGCTCGCCTTATCTGCAATACTTTATATCGTCGGCTTTACGAGATCTCGCGTAGAAGTAGGAACGATATTACTTCGTCGCTTAGACATGATGAATGTATGATACGTACATGTCCATGGAAATAGTAACAAATCCCTTTGAGAAGAAAAAGAGGGCGGGCAAACCAGGAACGATTCAGGAACAGCCAATACAACTGACTCCGGAATATTACGTTTCTATTGAAATATATTTGTAAGCCACTTCGGAAGACAATTTTGTCTGAAGGATATGGATGTAGACAGGTGGATAGAGATATTCCTGGAGGGCGGATCGTTATAGCGCGCAGAGGGAAAAGCGACTATGGTGTTGGTAGCTATATAAAAGAAAGAAGGAAGAGAGCTCGTTTATCCTGTTCGCGGCTAGGATTACTTTCTTCACAGATATTGTACGTAAGACTGTAATCAAAACTTCACATATCGTGAGATTACGTCTCGCGCAATTTTTAGCTATATTTTTTTATTACGCTTTACGTTTCTAATTTCTACATTATATTCCTGCCTTCGGCAGCGCGAAAAAGTTACATATGTTCTATTTTTTGATATTTATTTAAGAAAAAATAAATATTTGGAATATCTCTCTTTCAAATACACCGATATTTTTGAAAATCAATATTTCACGCAGGCCACTGTATCATCACTAATTCTTGACATTTCCTAAGCAAATATTTAAAACTCTTCCGTCTCTGTCTTATACTGTCTTTATTCTCAACAAGTTCGAAAGACTCAGACCCTATCACTTTTGCCACTACTCAATAACGTAACGCTGACATTATCGTGAATGGCGCGTACATACATCTTCACTTTCTTCAATATTTCCGCATTCTATCTCTCGCGGGTTTCTTCAGTAGACGGATTCATACCCTACGAACCGAAGAAATTCGACGACTTTTCGTGAAAAACCTCCGGGGCGCAGTTTGCTTTGGAACAAGAGATGTTTGGCTAACATGTGTGCCTAATGGCCCGTGCAAAATGGATTTTTAAGGTCTTTCTTTTAAAATACGCGCACGAGTATCTATCGAAAAAGAATGTCGTAGGGCATCGCGCGATCGATCGAAAATTGATGTTCGATACTAAAAGCGTGATATCGCACGCCGCGACAACATCGAAAAATCATCAAACAACGTTGATAGCAATCGAGATATTTCCGCAATGCTAATTTGTATCTAGAATTTGGAATAGTATTGAAAAACACTTGTGTGTTGAATTTTTTTCAATAATAAAGTAACGTAAGATTATGAAAAATCGATGCGATCAAAGAGTAGCAAAGAATTCATATTTTAGAATAAGAAAATGAAGATGATAGCTTCAAGAACCATAAGAAAGATAGCTTCAGAACCATCAAACTAAAACATTTTTTCTCTAAAACTATTTTTTCTGTATAACATATATCTTATTGTACTTACAAGGATAACGCGCGTGCCATACACTCGAGAAATGTAAACGCTCGAGGACAACGCGCGCGAGATAACGCTCGTACGCCCTCTTAAAGCTTTTACAGATCACAGTAAGAGAGTGAGAAGGGAGGACCCTCGGATATATTAGGTTTCCCAGTGCGGTTTTCAACCACCCACTCGATCGGTTGATCGGTCGACTTTACCCCGGGGAAATCACACTAGATACGAATTGGAAGCTAACCCTCTCCCTCTACCTCAGCCCACTTTTTCCTTTCACCTTCCGACGTGCTTAAGAGGAGGACCAAGAGTGCGGTGCCAGTACACGGTCCTTGGCGACATGGAGACGGTGCTGTGTATTAATCGGGGGAAGGATCTTCTTTCATTCCTCGTGGCATCGACTCGGTCCCCCGAGACCGGAAGAGATGAGAAAGGATTACCGCAGAAGTAGTATTTCTCTCTGCTGTATCGACACTTCAGTGATTGGCGGAAATCAATATCGATTTTTTTCCCTTCTAAAATCGCGCGAAACTTCGTGAACCATACAAAGCCGATCTGATCAGTGTGCAAACTGATATCGTTATCAGTTTGAGAAAAAAGTAATATCATCAAATACAATTATCGTTAGCAATAAAACATAAAGTACGAAATTGTATCTTTCTCTCTTTGTCTCTTTGTCTCTTATACAAAATTCTTTCATAACATTTCGTCAAATATATATACTAGAAATACATGCAAAACTACGCTGCTTAATTATTACATTTCTGTCAAAATGAATTTTACCCTGCGACACCTGTTTTTTCGTAATATTTGAAATTGCATTTACTCTTTCAAAGAAATGAATAACAGGTTAAAGGCAAGAATTAAAAGCAGAAATAAACTCTGTTTCGCTCAACTCTTTCCTCGTTAGCAATATTTAAGGAAACTAAGAAGGGTTCGTTTATTCCTTCTAAAAGAGTTTATTTAATAAAACGTATTAAACTCGCCTTCCGTTTGCTTTTCTACTTAAGATAATTTAAAGAAAATGTTTTGACAAATAAAACGTCGTTTCTTTACAAATGTTGTAAATTAACAAAATGCAAGATTATAAAGAGTAAATTACTTTAATTACTTGTATTACTGGATTTTAAATAACTACCATTAATTGTTTACCATGCATCGTTTGATCGCACGTTAAGATGTTTTAAATTATAAGCAATTCATAATCCAGTTTCTACATCTTAATTACCAAACAACTCGTTTCATGTTCGTACAAACATTAATACGCAGATCTGAGGATCAGAGAAACCATTTAGTAATTAATCGTATCTGCGATAATGCAACTCGTAATTACTGCAATTTAATGACGTTGTAATGAGTTGCTACATAACATTTCTTTGTGTGCGACAATAAATTACTTCCATTTTAAATTATTATATATTTATGTAATTATTTGACTTTTATATAGCATATTTCCACGATTTCACACAATTTATATTATAATTAATATCTTTATTAAAAAATTACTATATCTAATATCTCTATTAAACCCGTTTTAATGTAATAATCATCATTTCCATTTCATCGCGTTTATTAACTCGAATGGGATCTTAATGTTCCACGCTCACTTTTATTGCCGATAGCCAAGATCGAGTTGTTTTGTGGCGAAACGATCATCAGAGAACATCCCTCGAAACGGGAGGAGCCGCAGGAAGCATGTTCCTAATTTCTCATGTCTGTCCACGGAAATTTCGCATTCGCCCGCGTCCCCTCGTATCCATCTATAGGAGCCTGCCGGCTATTAAATCTTGCCGGGCGGCAAAAACTCCTTCCGAATTCTATTTGTCTTTCCACCCGTCCTCTTATCCTGCGACCATGGAAGAAAATCCAGCCACTTCCGTCGGTTTTCCGAGCCCGTCTCGAAGTTCCGGCGACCAAACGCTAATCGGTCTAGACTCCGTTTTCTGCTCGTCCCCCCATTCCTGTCTTACGAAATCCTCGTTTTCCTTCCTCGACTCTCCTTCGTCAGGATATGGCGAAACGAAGCCACGAGCACATAGTCGAGAGAGAGGTTTTCTTGCCTCTTGAGTACTTCGTCCCTCCATGTGACGCGTCAGCAATTGGTCGACAGAATAAACGAAGAACTCAATCGGTTCCTTATGACACGTGCGAGTTTCTCGACCACTAAGCACCCCAACGATAACATGCGTTCGTTATTTTCATTGGAAACGATGTGCGCTGATAGATATAAACTCAATCGAGGGTTAATCTAGTTTTATTGTCTGTCCGATTATATCGAAAGCTAATCAATCATAAATATAGATATTAGATCTAAATTTGTGGAAAATAACTTATTATGCCATGTGTGAATTTTTTAAAGTGAGATATTAAATGAGAAATGCATCTGTAATGTTTATAGACCTTGTGAATTTTAAACGTGTAATTGTCTACATATTTTATATTATATCTTATATGCATGATGTCAACAATTGTCTATAAATACTAATTATATGATATCTCATTATCGCGAATTGCATTATCGCGATGTTTACCTAATATAATAGATCCTGTATTATGCAACTGTAAATTAATAATACACTTAGGCTTTATTATACATATACGAGCAAAGTCTATATTATATATAATGCATAAATCTAGAAACTCTAAAATCCGCATTAAAATCAAGGATCGAGGTAAATATTAATGCATCTATATAATATTAATTCATGATCTGTTTCTAATGACCACAATGTTAAATATTTAACAAACAAGTGTGTTACATTATTCAAAGCATGAATCAAATATGAAATTCTTTAAGGACGTCGAGAACAATTAATTCTTCGCTTTAATTGCGTCGCGCAAGTAATTATTTTTTAGATATTATTTCTTTCTTGAGTAATCTTGTCCCAAAGTCATTAAACTTTTTCTATTCGCGCTATTGTCACACAGATATCGATGACGGAGTAGTGTCACAGTTTCAATATTGACACTGCTTATCATTCGTACGCAACATTAATCACGACGGCGTTCCGAACATGTCACTCGCAAGAAAGTGTATTCTCTAATACACGCTTCGCTCTCACACACCATGCAGGCGTATCTAACCGATAATACATTGCGAGGCGAGAGGCAAAACGCGAGAGAGTAGAAAAAGATGCTGAAAAAAAAAACTGGCGCGCGGGAAGCGCTCTTTTTTCCCTGTGACTTTTAAATAAAGTCATCCGGCGGGGGCACGCTCTAATGGCAAATCTATAATGGTTCCGCGCATCTTTTTTCCCTCTCGTGCAATGTCCTGTTCCTATCATTCTTTGTTTTTGCACCTCACTCTCGGTCGACGTTTCGTTTCAGTTCCGACGCGACGACACGACCACAACCAGGCCCTTCCTTTCTTGTTCACCGACACCGATTCTCCCGCTCTCTCTCTCTCGAGAAACGTCGAGTGGTCCGACGCAAACGGCGACGCAGAGGATCGATCGATCGTCGGATGCAACGTGATAATCCCGCGTGGAATATGCGGTCGCGTATCTAATCTCGGCGCGGCGGATGCGACGCGTGTGTTTGTGTGTGTGTGTGTATATGTTTGTTTATGTATTGAGTGCAACAAGGTATATAATACGCGCAGTGATAAACCGTGTGTACGGAGAACCGATCGTACTTCGGCGTATCCGCGCGCTCTGTTTAAGATCGTCGGTGATTGATTTTCTGGAACGAAGAGAACGAGCCGCGCGCGTCAATCCCGCGTGGAATATGCGGTCGCGTATCTAATCTCGGCGCGGCGGATGCGACGCGTGTCTTTGTGTGTGTGTGTATATGTTTGTTTATGTATTGAGTGCAACAAGGTATATAATACGCGCAGTGATAAACCGTGTGTACGGAGAACCGATCGTACTTCGGCGTATCCGCGCGCTCTGTTTAAGATCGTCGGTGATTGATTTTCTGGAACGAAGAGAACGAGCCGCGCGCGTCTCGAACATACCGCTTAATCATTTGGTATCATTTTCACGATGTTAACTGGAATTAAATACACGACACACGACACACTAAAGTGGATTCTTCGATTAAATTATAATCATTATCTTTGTAATAAATATCCGATTAGCTACTGTTTCACAATTCGTTGATTTTTAGCATGGAATGTTTATCCGGCAACAAAGAAAGAAAAAATTAATATTAGTTTTGTATTAATTTTTCAACCACAGATTGTATTTTATGATTATAATATTTAAATCGAGCGCAGAGACTTTTGTGTTCTATAAACAAATTTGTCAAACGTACTGATATAATTTTATATATTAAATTACAATTATATAAAAACATATTTTAAACCTATAAATCCAAAATGAATAGTTATCGAAAGAAGAGAATCGAGCATATTATGCTTAAGTAAACAGGCTAAACAGCGTAACCGCTGCCTAAAGGAATATTTATGACATTTACGAGGCAAACGGAAACGTTTACGATAGTAATAGACAAATGCGTAAAACTTGGAAGATCGACTAATTTGATGAGGGTTCCGAAATGAATCGTTTCGTTGAATTGGTCGAATGTTTCGACGTGGCTTATATTACTACCAGGTCTCGCCGGCTGGACCTGCTCCGTCGTTCTCTACGGCTTTATCTTCGCAATGGGGTCCTATCTTGAACACCGCGGTCGAGATTGCCACGCAGGTCGTTATCGTTTTATGAATAACAGTTCTCGAAATTGCCTCCACCAATGTACATACCCTATCCCAATCTATGTAACCACACGCCACGTGTATTTAAGTATACCGTGCGCTTCGCACGGGTTCGTTCTGGTGTCCGGCGTGGGATATCGAGCGAAATACTTCAAAATGGTGCACCTACCGGCTGCAGATGCATTATCTATGACGTACAATCGTCCGCACGTAAAACGCGATCTTATGAGAACATATTTTGTCGTTTAATAGCATATACTAATACACTTTTGTGCGGAATTAATATCGACGGCTAGGTATTCAAATCGCATGCGGTTGAAAAATGTTAAAAGTCGAAAGTGACTTGTAATACTTGATAAAATAAATATAATAATAATTAAAGTGACTTGTAATACTTGATAAAATAAATCAAATAATATGAATTGAAAAAAAAATAATTCTAAATAACAAATTTTAAAAATATTATTAATAAAACAAACGTGCGGGAATAAAAAATGAAAAAAAACCCATTTTCCCTTTTTTTTTTTGCCACGACAAACCCTAAAAACAGACCTGTAAACTGTCAAGACGAATTGAAGCAAAATAATATAGATGTCTCGTCTCTTTCCCCTTAAGCAATAAATTTCCTTTTCCCTGGCAGTTACGGTTACCGCGGCCGAAAAAACCATCTCCCCGCGATTCGGCATGAAAATAATGCATGACGCTAGGCACGGTATAAAGAATGTACGCGTTCTCCAAGCTATCCACGCACCGACATCGCCGTACGGAGATCCCTCAGTACTCATACTAATACAGAAAGTGAGGGAGAAACGTATCGCATTTGTACATACACGCGCGTATCCACGAAATGTATGCAAGGGAAAGCATCGTAAGAGCAAAACCGAAAGAAGAGCCGGCGAGACGCACGCTTTCGCGATAGATAGTGATCCCGCACGAGTTCCGGAGCTTTATTTTTTATTCCGCGAAAAGGATCCGCGAGATCAACGAGTAGAACGAGAACACAATGGAAAGAAGAGAAAGGAGAGGTAAAGAAAGAGAAAGGCACGCGTATCTTGCACGAGCTACGAGCTTTCAGAGGAAAGTATGTCGACCGCTGTGGATTATGATAAATGTCGCGACTGTGACACTGCGATTTCAGAGGTACCTACCGCCAACGCCGGGGTACTGACCGTGTCTCTGAGGGCCGCTTTTAACCCCCGTCGTCCTTCCCGATCCTCTGTGAGACGCGTGCCATACATACAAAAAGCTCGGCGGGATTTTTCTCTTTTTCGGAATCGTACGAGCGTTTCTCGGCAGCCGTAGATACTGTATGCCATTCGCGCGATTCTAGAAAAGTGAGGGGATTCGTCTTGATGAGTCTCGAACGGGTAATCCGTTGAAGATGTGTGCGGGAGATAGAATCGATGATGAACTGTTAACTCGATCGTTCATGACCGCTTGTACCGGAGAATCGTCCAATAAATGGGACGTGCAAGCACAAAGTATCGGTTAGTACCGTGTAATCGTTTTCGCGAAAACTCGTTGGCCGATCGAACGGAAGGGGTGGAATGGACAGGATGAACAGCCGGCGATGATGCGTGGTCAACGAGTAAACACGCTTTTTTCTCCTCTTTCTATCAAGAGCGACGCGCATAGGGGTGCGTTGATCGCAGCTTGATTGCGCGCGACACAAGCCGCTGCGTGTAATTAGTGCGCGAGTCGATTTGACGCCAGAATCGTTTCTTTACCTCAAAGGGAGCTGTTAAGGGCAAGTGGGTTGCAAGAGGAAAGAAGGGTGATAGCTAGAGGAAGAAAAACGGAAAGGGATGAAAAGCATGATACAAATCGGAGGGAAAAGAGAAAGATAGAGAGAGTGAAGAAGGGATGGGAAGAGGGAAGAAAAGAGGGAGAGGACTGGCATACCCAGGGCAAAACAATTACCTACCCTTCCTGCACGCCGGGGGCACATTTTCACCCTTCAAAACGTGGGAAGGAGAGCCACCGCTTGAGGTATGCGAACTACTCCCTACAAAGCGCATGCATATATATATGCGTATATGTGCGCACACACATTCGTGTGTGCTTTCTATATATACTAGGGCATTCCTCATCCTCTCGACGAGCATTACCGCGTCCCCACGAGACCGAGGTAGGGTTCTCGCTTTACGGGTACAGCACGACGAAAATACGATGAAACAGACAGGTGAAAGAGAATGTGTACGTGCACGCACACGCACGGTCGGACGTGCGCGAGAGGGAGAAAGAGAGCAACAGATAGATCGATACGCGATGGTAAAAATATATGGGGGATAGCTGAAAAGTAGGTACGCAGGTAACTGGACGTCCATGGATGCTTAACAGTTTTATAAATTGGAATTTATACGGTCGTCCCTCTCTTTCCATTTTCTACTCCCTCCCTTGTTCCTTATCATCGGTTCGAAGCGTTGGTAACATGAATAATTCAGCTGCTACAGTAAGCTCGCACGTTGCTCTTTTCTTTCCCTCCCCCCGTTTTTTTCATCCTCTTTCTGTAAATTGAACCCAGAGGCGATCCACTAGCGCAACGATACTCGTCAAAGCCATTAGTCCCGCACTGCAAGTTCCACTTTTTTATTTTGCCTCATCACGCATCTTGAAGTGCTTGTCATGCGAGCCAGCTCAATGCAAAATTCCCTTATAAGAAGTTTTTGACACTTATCAAGTGTAAAAAAAATGCTAATATCAATTTAGTTAACTTTTGTATTAATAGATTATGCAAATTGCGTGATTTCAAATCGTTATTAAAATCACCCTTATTCTTTTTCGATTTTTGTATTTCAATCGTATATATTAATTAAAATCATGTATATATCTAATTTAATGAGCATTGGGTCGAAGCATTTCGGCAATCTGATTTGATTGATAACCTTGAATGTTTGCGGAAAAGTTGATATATGATAAAAATAGTATAAGAGATTGGTATATGTAATTTATAGAAATAAAATAAAGTACGGTTCTTTTTACTGTCCGTGCCCTACAATATCGTATAACAAAACGATAAGCAAAATAAAAATCATATCATTCCTCTATTATTTCAGCATTCACAACTGAATAGCGCTCCGGGCAATTGGTCGGCCAACCCGAACCTCAATGCGTCCCTGATCTTTATCGAGAGTTGACCTTTTTACTTCTCTCTCAATTGTACCATTTGTATCGTTCGCAATTATCTCCTAATATATGATTTATTCTTAGCCAGAAATACGCCGGCCAGAAGGGAAACGCGGAGCGTAACTATTGATAAGAACGCTTTACATATAACATAAGAAGCGATAAGAGAAAGATTCAAGGAGAGAAAGAAGTGATTAAAACGTGACAAATTACGGGACGAGTGTGAATCAAGGCACGCCGGAGGAGCGGAACAAACGTGAAAGAGAGAGGGAAAAGAGAAAGAGAGACAGAGAGAGAGAGAGATTTATCGGCGAACTGCACTGAATTTCGTAACTGCCATGTGGGTGGAGGCCGGATTTGATTTATCCATCGCCGAGGGTTATCTATATCGCCGCAACTTACTTAGCCCTCGCATATTTGTACTGCTTTGCGTTTTGCTTAATTCTATCCAGTAAAATAGAAACACTCCATCAATATCATATATGTAACGTGTATGCGCCTTCATTAAAAATTGTTTATGAAAATCTAATATGCGAACTATGCGGTCACTTGTATCGATGAGATTTGAGATTAAAACAAATATGTGTTTGAAAAAAAAATTAAGAGTTTCGAACTAAATTACTATCGACTATTTTAATATTTATCTTGAATATTATATGCATTTTACTTGCAAAATATTTTATATTTATTATATACTTGACTAGAATAAGAACAGACGTGGATCTCGAATATATTTAAGTAGAAATATTTTATGTAGTAATAAAATATTTTTTTTCTGTTTAACAATAAGTATATATTCGAGAGCCGCGTCTATTCTTATTCTGGTCATTCTGTATTCGCCGCCAGATACTTATAATTCACGATTTTTATCATTCGCATCGGCGCTGCGTCCCCGCCGAGGTTTTATCCCGCTGTAATCGCTGTCGAAAGCAGCGCGAGTCGTAAATCGCCCAGCATTTAGCTGTATTTCTGCGCGAAACACCGCGGTACCATGAAGTTAAGTAGATGACTAGAGGAACAGCCAGAGGATCCGAAGAAATAGCCGAGTAAAGGTTTCGCGAAATAAGCTCGTCGCCGATAAAGAAAGAAGAGAGGAAGGATGATTGTAGACCAAAGTCGATGAATTTTCTCGATGCTCCTTTATCGTCGCGCCTTCGTTCGGTATCGTCGTTCTGTGCCAGAGAAAGTATGAGAAAGTCGGCCGTACGTACCCCGTACAACCGAGTATTGAGAATTACGATGGGACTGGATTGGTCGTGAGATTTCTTATTTTATTATAGTTTTGAACGCAACCGAGTCAATCGCTTCCTCTTCCTGTTTGTATTTCACGATAGTGACAAAAATGCATCTTAACCGTGTAGAAATAAGAATAAGAGAGAATCATCCGGGAAATCGAGAGAAGTACGGTTAATAATGCGGATTAAAATATAACAATGATACATGCTTTTCTTTTTCCATAATCATGATTCATAACATTGATGTTTGATTTAATAAATGCATCTAATGATGATATTTATATTACAGCTTTTTGTATTTGTATATGTATGTGTGGAATGTTTTATAGAATTAATAGATTATTAATTTGATTAATTTTCAAGTTTATTTCTTTTAGCGATATAAATCAAGCAAAGAATATAATAGTAATAAAGCATCTATTATAAATATAACGCGTATCATATGCAATGCAACTCAATATTCTGTAAAAAATGAATATGGTCCACCGGAAATGAGATAAAAATGATATCGGCCGTTGTATCATTGTTATCTTTATGAATCGTATTGAATGAAGTAACTGTGTATTGCCACGAACATTCTGTATCGATACTTTGAACGCACGATTTAATAGTAATCGAGTATTTAATAGTAATTAACGCATGTGTCGCCGTTCATTTTGAGGAAAAGCACTTGCTCTGTGTAAACGATGATGGGCGGAGAAATCGCTCCGCCACTGTTATGCACTGCGGCTTAAGAGGTAAATGCGATGCTGGAAAATTTCCGGGTAATCAATATTGACTATCGACGCCAACGAACCGCTTTTCGCAACAAGCCATTTCGTATGCAATTCAAATAGAAACATTGAATTCGCGTTAATCGGTATGTCCGCGAAAAATACAAGTTAAATGTCTTTAGTATTTTTATCTTTTTAGTTTAATACTTTTTTACTCATAAGCACATACGTATAATTATTATTCAACAAATAATTGTTTATCAATGAGAAATGCACAAAAACATAAATTATTGCGACGCACGATTACTTTGTCAGATATAAAATATCAACGAAATATTCAATGTAATAATTAATTCCTCTTTATATAATCCAAAATTAACCAAACAAAATTAAATGTTAATGAAAATGAAAGAGATCATTGAATTATTTAACATTGTGAGCTATATATTCTCTAGATATGAAACCTGATTTCCAAATCACGAAGCACATTGATCACGTCAATATTTACAATCAATATTGCGCCACGTGAGATATTGTTCATTTGTTTCTAAATGATGGGCGGACATTTGTCAATATTTGATACGACCAATATTAATTTAAAAGCAAGCTTGTATATCTGCAATGTCGAGACATTGCAGATTAAATCACAACCTCAACATTACAACGATTAATCTGTCTCGCGCGTTTAATTATTTCATAAAATGCATTGATCCGTTTTCGGACGAGCAAGGATGCCCGTTTGCGGCATTATTGAAAATTAGTCAAGTATAAACCCGCACGAAAAATTTAAAATTCAAATCGACGTCGATAAAACACGTCAAGGCCTTCCCCGTTTCCTGCTTCGCGCTACTCTCGGAGATTTTATGGTGCAAGAAACGCGAGAGACGCAACGATGCGAGCGTTTGAAGTCTGATGATATTTCTTCCCCTTTCGAGATTTGTCTGACGATGCTTCTGATAAAAATCGGCGTAGCGTGCGACAAAAATATATGTCGGTTTCGGTAATTTATCGACATGCGCAACTATATCAAAAGAATTCATAGTATTTGTATAAATTTTGATTACTATAATATATATACATTTATGGATATACAAAGCACATTCGATATACAGCTCTCTCTTAAAAAAAATATATATATATATATATATATATATATATATTTTTTTTAAGAGAGAGCTGTATATCGAATGTGCTTTGTATATCCATAAATGTATATATATTATAGTAATCAAAATTTATACAAATACTATAAAAAAAAAAAAAAATAGAATATCAAAGAATTTATACAAGAAATTTATGAATGCATTGAAGCGTTGAAAAAAAACTCAGATTTAGTCATCATACATTTACGACAACAAGTCATAGCTCTGACACGTGTCCTCCTTGGTGACGGATGACAGATGTCCGTAACACGTGTCGTCGTGTTCGTACAAAAAAAAAGATCGCTCTTCGATCGAGGGTCGTGACATGCTGTCTACTCTCGGAAGTAACGCCTTTCAAGCGTTTTAAAATACATTGCATAAATATATAAAACGGAAGCGATTACGCGTTAATCGAAATTCATATTGATAAAGTAAGCTTGAAAATGATAAATTATAAGTAAAAGATATATATACGCACATTGCCAATGGAACACTTTTGAAATAATGCATAGAAAAGTATCGAGAAAGATAGGAGGTTGAAGAAGCAACATTCCCGCATGGTGAAGATCAAAGAAAAAAACGTGACATACATTCATATCAGAAAGAAAAATTGAGCAAAGACGGAAAGAAAAAGAGAGCGGAATATCTTGCAGCAAGTCAATACATCAAAACAACTGTTAATATCATTTTCGTTCCGTGAGTTGGTATTCTAGAAGAAATAATGGCTCTTCATCAAAATTAGATTATGGTTGTTAGATCGCAATCAGTACTAAAAGAGAACAGTCTATAAAACTATTAGAAGGACAGATAATTACAGAGTGAAAAGTTTTTGAATGTACATTGATAGAAAACTTAAAAATTTGCACAATGTGTTTGTTTATGAAACGTTTTTATAACTATCAGTAATCGTTCTGACGGGAGATCGCGATAAAGATTTAAACAATTTTAAACGAGATATGCGGCCTCGGGAAGGACTAACCGTATTAATTCCCACGTCAATAAAATTTCTTCGCAGGCTCGTAATTTCAATACGCTACGAAGTAATTCTCGGACGAAGATACTTCGGCACTATACTTCGTCCTAGAGCTCGAGTTAAGTAAAAGTTCGGCGTTACGGCGCCTTATAAATCAGAAGCCCGAACTTTCTCACGGGATAACTCCTTAAACTTACTTTTTAACTCTAGCTTTCCTCGAGAGTAACTACCCAATTTATGCAGATTATGGACGCGGATCCGAAACCGCGAATTTGAGCCAACGCGCAAATTGCCATTTCGACAAGCCGCGCGTCGACGCTGTAAAATATTCAACATCGATTCTAAAGATAGTCATAATATCCGATATCATTTTATACGGTTACTCTCCAGCTTGCTTATATGGTGGAAGTTTTGCGACTCATTGAAAAAAGGCGATCGTTGAGATGCGTTTTTAAAGTCACATCTCTCCTCGATCGTTAATAATAGATTTTATAAGATTCTTTATTTACATACGAGACAGTCACTTTTATTGCACAATTCTGATAAGTATTGAATGCTTATATCGTGAGAGAGAAGAATTCCATCTTTTCGTAACATGTTTGTGCACTTTACACTTCATTTTTTATATAACAAAGCGAAAGTAATGGATATTGTATTAAAATATCATCAAATATAATATCTATCTTACGAAACATTTTATTTTAAATAAATGTTTATATTTATTTTTATGAAATAAAAAAGTAGCACGATGCTTGCAATGTATGTATTTCCAATTCAAATAACAATATATTTTTACGTGATATTTGAAACATAGCTTCCCGCGCATTTTTGACAAGTATTAAAATTTAACAAGCATCAAACTAACACATTTAAAGCGCACGATTTTCCGTTTTATCGTCACCATCTGCTCTCGATCAATTGGGCAAGTTTTTTTGATACACAGATTTTAATGTGGTTTTAACAGAGGTCAATAAATCTGTTAACCGCAAGCGAGCTTCTCCCGACCGTCCCAGAATTCGTTCTTCTAATCAACAGGAATACACGCGCGGCAAAGGTCGGGACGTGTCACGCTCAGGGTCAATGCGCGTTACTTAACGGGGATTTTTGAGAAAAAAGAGAGAAGTGGTAGAGAGAAAAAGATATAAAATGTGAGAAAACGACATGGCGCGTATTTCTAGCCGGGCGCCTAGCGCACATCCTCATTTAAATGAAATAAATCTTGTTACGAGTAATTTTCGTCCGGTTGGCGGGCTCGAGATGGTAAAGAGAGGAGATGGAAAGGCCTTTTAAGCCAGTACCCGGGCGATGCGAGACAAATGGATTTCGCTCCATCACTCTGGGGACCCCCTTGCAACAATGAATGCTCTTGCGTGTGGCATTCAGGCGTTGCGTATTCTTACGTTTAGACAAAACCTCGTTCCAAATTTAATATCCGCTAGCTGCCCGACAATGTTTGTATTGTTCAAAATAGAGACGGATATGCCTGTACACCGGGTATATTCATAAACCTGAAACTGATCTTGCGGAGTGTATACTCCGGAACTTCTTTTAAAGCGGCTATCAGTAGTAAGAGTCTCATACGTACAGCCAGTCTAAAGTTCTCGTGATAATAAAAGACAAAATTTTATTTTAAAAGTATACCATCAAAAGATAATTATATAACATGCAAGTATTAAATTATTATTCACGAGATATGCGATTTTTAAATATTGGATTTAAAATATTCCCGTAAAATAAATATCTCCATATAAATAACTATTAGTGCATTTTAGCATTTAGTAAAGATAATACTGCAATAGATAATGTACAATTAATTATTGATTAATTAAAAAAAAATGTCAGCGGATTATGAATGTTCTACAAATTGTTTGGTATGATTACGATCAAGCATGTAAAGTAAGTAGCAAAAAGCATCCTTCTCTAGAGTGCAACTTCAAAAGCGTAACTTAGCGCAACGTTTTTGGCGGTGGTTTTAAAAATTTCAACGCTCCTGCATATTGATGATCTCCGTCCGAAACAGGTGCCCATGATCGCAAGTGTATCCTACTCGAATATGACGTTGCATGTGTATCATAAATGTTACTAAATTCTCAAAAGAGATATGAAAGTGGAAACATCACGAAGATGATACTATCAGGTCGGTCTTCTTGGAAGCTCGCGTGCCTGTTTGCGGTTGGCACGAATTATCAGAAGCTCCTCGCTTTGCGCAAGGCATGTATCGGAACAAGGTATTAATTTGATGCGGTTGATAGCCACGCAAAAAGTATAATCAACGATGGAGAACACGGTCAAATCATATTTTAAGAGCGGCTTCTATATTGAAGTGCATGATGCGCGAGCAGCTATCGCTAAAAGAGTTGATGCTATCTAAAAGTGAAATCCATACCGCATTAATTTTGTATTAGAAATGTTGACATGTTTTTTTCAGAAGAATATACTACATGGAGGTAATAATTTTAATGTTATAAATAACGATAAGAGATACGCATAATATTAATCAACATCATAAAACTTCATAAAAGTTAGCGATATAATCGTATTACGAGCATATATAAGAAAATAACTAGTAGTTATAAATCCAATTTGCTTTTTGTGAATTATATAACCGCATTATAAATCTAGTTGGATAGATATCCTTGATAATTCATAAGCTTAGGTAATGTCCATTGCGTGACAACATGTCGATTATCTGGAGCGTAAGACGGGAGTTAGACAATATATGTAGACTGGTCGCGACTGCCATAATTAATAGCCATATAAAAAGCACAAAGATCATATCGATCCATTAATATTTCTGATTACACTACATTATCAACGATATCCTGTAAATCTCATATTATGTAACATTTTCACATTTCTCTCAATGAAATGTGTATTAAATTATATTCTTGAAATGCTGAATAAAACATGTGACAATACGCGAGTAATCTTTAAAAGGAAAATATACAGAATTAGTCAATAATTGTTCGAAATTATTATATAAATACATATTGTTTTAATTATTCGAAAAAAGAGAGAGAAATAGAAAGAGTGAAATTTATTTTAGACATCCTTATAATACTCCAATATTTACCGATATAAAATGTGTTACGTAAAATAACAAAAAGCTGACTTTCAAACGGAAAATGCCTTTAAACACGAGAACGACAAAAATACCGAATCCCTCTCTCGTCCAACGCGTCCCGTGTCTTTCTTGCACGATTCAATTTATACGGTTTTTTCCTGAAGTCCGCGCCTTTGTTCGTCGATCCTGACTAGTAGTTCTGCGCGAAGAGGCAAACGGCGGAAAGAAGAGAAGTCGGATAAGCTTTTCTCTCCCGAAACGGAAAGCTTGCGTTTTGTTATTTCGTTTTACGCGCGTTCATTTCGTCCGGGTGTCCGAGGACCGTACATTTTCGACATCCGGCATACGAACAGTTCACCACTACGCTGAGTTCATTGAACGCCATAACGTATTTCCTGTATATTTTCGCAGACGTTTCGCGAGACGGGTGTGCGGATCGTAGAGATTGCAGTAATAACAGGTGCTATGCTTGTAATATACTTAAATCAGTGGCAGAGATTTGCTTTTGCAGATTGGGATAAGTATGTCTCCATTAGACTCAACATTATGCTTGTCGTAGAAATTTACATAAAATAAAATGTCAGTAGACATTCTAAAACGAACATTCGTTTGATTATATAATTTAGAAAAATTACAGCCGCATCTAAGATTTTTATTTAAATGATTCTTCAATAAATTCTACGAGATGAATTTAAATGAATTCATTCTATTTCAACTTCAATTAGAATCTCATTCTAATTCATTCTATTTCATTTGATTTCTATTTCTCTACAAGATGAATAATTAAGAAAAAAGTCCAGTTTTTCTTTAAATTATAAAGAAATAATAAAAAAATGTTATAGATTAAATAAAAAATGGATGTTATGTAAAACACGCGATATTGCATTAATAAATAGCAAGAAATTTCTTTTTAATCGTTTATAAATGTTTCATTGTATTGTGACTCGTTATTTTATTTTGACGGATTATATCGTCACCAATAATTCGCGACGATTCATTGGGCGTTTCTCTCTCTTTCTTTCTCATTACGCGTTTGCTATATAATTTTGTGAAGGTTTTACGGGGTGGCCATTAGATTTAGGTGCGCGATATATTTCACACGACGCGCGAAAAATGACGCAGCGAGTGGAGTTCGTCGCCAAGTGGATTGCAGCAAACCCTAGTTGAAACAAATATGATCGATGGTCCATTTGCGATATGTCGTTTGTGTCGAGTAAAATCGAGATAATGTTGTGTTTGAACGACACATTCGTGCATTAAAACTGACGTATCTTAATAATACGTTTATTATAATATATGCAAGACCACAAACAAACTTTGATACTTATTGTTAATCGAATAGTTCAGTGGACAAAAAATATAGAAGCATATAATGCATATATTACTATATACTATTATTATACATATATACTATTATTTTCTATACACGCGCATATATTTAATTACATATATTAATTGCATATATACCTTCTTATACTTAATTGCTATTATTTTGTTATAATCATATTTTGATGTTATTCTCTCTCCTATTTTTTAACAATATATTTTTAACATTTAGTTTTCCTTTAAAATCATACATATATATACATCGGCGAATAAACTCTCAAAAATGATCACCTAAAATCAAATATCAAGGAATTATTATTTGCGCTTGATATATAAAGTTTCCTCCTGAAACTTGGCCGCAGTTTTCCCGTCGTTTTCGTGCACAAAGAACATCGAAACCGTTTGAAAACGTCACCTTCCTCTCCCTCTCTCTCTCTCGATAAATGCTATCAGGGGGGTGGCTCTATTCTTTTAGGCTACGAAGTTCTTACGATCGAAAGTAAACATCTAAGCACTCTACAAACGTACCCGAAACTGTATGAGGCGGGGGTGAACGCGCGGGAGATTTCTACTGCCTCAAAAGCGCGCCTCTGATGCTCTCGTTCGCTTTAAAAAGGGTCTCGAAGAACCCTCTTCAAGTTCCGTCGGTCTTTTATGGTGACAAAGTGGATCGATCTCGTCAGTGTCTGCTCGCTCGTCCCGCTACTAGATATCTCGCGAAGGCCCAGATTCTCCATTCAATCCTCCAAAACTCTTCACTCACAGTTTTGCATCGCACGGGTTTCTGTTTCTCTTTCGCTTTGTTTTCCCTAACCCACCCATATTAACGATAAAGTTTTAGTATAGTTTAATTATCAATCAATGTCACAAGGAGAAAAAAAACATTTTTGAATCAAATTTTTTAAAATTATTTTGCTTAAAAAAGTATGTGCTAAGATTTGTTCTGAATCATATCTTTCAAATAATTATCAATTTTGTAGCAATATCTTTATTATGCATTAGAAATGCAATATGTATTTATCTTTATTGAAAAAAATTTACATTATTAATTTATTTGTCTTTTTGTCTAAGGAAACTGTTTTATGAATGTAATAAATAAAGAAAATTACGTTCGTCTCTTTCTCTTCCCACCACCCTTCCCTTCTTTTTATAATACAATAAAACATGATTCTAGAACGTTTGCAACTATGTTCAGGAAACATGTCACGATTGCGCATTTGCATATCTCGCAAAATTATAACGTAAAACTTGTAATACTATAGTTATGATATTACTGCTAATAGTCAACAATACTTGAAAAAAGCTAGAAACGCGTTACTCGGAGCGATAAGAATTTATCGAATGTTCGAAAAGTATTAGTTACGCAAATAAAAGTGCAACCTGTACGGCGTTCAAAAGTAAATACTTTGAATATGCAATATATGCATATCGTATATATATTTAGAAGATGGTATCAAAAGAGATTTCTCAATCGCAACTTTGCGCGAAGTTTTGCGCATGCAAGGCACATTTCATCTAAGTAAAATAAAATAAAAAATTCCGTTTCTTTATAAATAATATTAACATATCAATAACAGTCTGCACGATAATCTAAAAATAATCACAATTTAATAATTCTATCTAATTCTTCTCATTTGCGAGTAACGCGTTTTTTTCACAATTTCCAAATTTCGTATATATGTCTTATGATTTTCATATACAGTGCATTATTTGACTATACTTGCGTGTAATTTCTGCGTGCAACCAGATATTATCTTAAAAAGCGCTCATTATACATCTTCTTTCTCAAGCGCGTATTTGCACGCTATCCTAAAGAGCTACGGTTGCGTTCCCACCTTAGCAGAATCATATTGACGCCGCCAAGGGGCTTAAAACCTATTTAGCGGAAACGTGTTGTTTTGCTATAGAATATCGCTCCGATTTTCTTTTCGAAATGGTACTCTTAAAACTGAATGGAAAAAAAGTTGAACTTTGCTGACTCTTGCGATATGATTATTCGCACACGAGTTAGCGTCATTAATTACGACTATTGTTACAATGGAAACGTGTAAAATAATTTTATTATTGAGCAATTATAAAGATACTTAAATAAAAAAATAATGTCATGTTATACGATGCAGTTTTGAACGAGATCCCTTTAAAAAAATTATTGTCTCTTTAAACACGTGTTTAAATACCCATTTAAGATTCCGCGAGCGTACTGGACGGGTCACTGACCGATCGCGATCAATCGATCAGCCGGCCGCAATCGGTTGTTATTTTAGATTCAAAATTGCACGCAGTTTGCCGTCATTCGCACAATTCGCAGTTCCCGCCGCGTCATAATTGATCTCGAAGTCCCGCGGTCGGGGAACAAGCTTCGCCTCCCGGGTAGAAAGTCAACGCGTTATAACGACAAGCAAGGCACTACGCGCACGAAATCAGATGTTAATGGTGTTTCCGTGCTAGGTGAATTACACAGCGCCCAACGTAATTGCAGACGTTCACGTATCGTGAAAATACGTGTATGTCGTACTTAACAGCGAGACGCGAATTTGCGTCACGCCGCGGCGAAATGAAATTTCGTCTCAATTTGGCGGGCGCCGTGTCTCGTCCAATATAGACGCCGGCTAATTCGTTGCAGCGAACCGCATTAGGAGGCTGACGGAAGACGCTGCTTGGGAGCACGCATATATATATATATATATATATATATATATATATATATATATATATATATATATATATATATATATATATATATATATATGTCATGTTATACGATGCAGTTTTGAACGAGATCCCTTTAAAAAAATTATTGTCTCTCTAAACACGTGTTTAAATACCCATTTAAGATTCCGCGAGACGGGTCACTGACCGATCGCGATCAATCGATCAGCCGGCCGCAATCGGTTGTTATTTTAGATTCAAAATTGCACGCAGTTTGCCGTCATTCGCACAATTCGCAGTTCCCGCCGCGTCATAATTGATCTCGAAGTCCCGCGGTCGGGGAACAAGCTTCGCCTCCCGGGTAGAAAGTCAACGCGTTATAACGACAAGCAAGGCACTACGCGCACGAAATCAGATGTTAATGGTGTTTCCGTGCTAGGTGAATTACACAGCGCCCAACGTAATTGCAGACGTTCACGTATCGTGAAAATACGTGTATGTCGTACTTAACAGCGAGACGCGAATTTGCGTCACGCCGCGGCGAAATGAAATTTCGTCTCAATTTGGCGGGCGCCGTGTCTCGTCCAATATAGACGCCGGCTAATTCGTTGCAGCGAACCGCATTAGGAGGCTGACGGAAGACGCTGCTTGGGAGCACGCATATATATATATATATATATATATATATATATATATATATATATATATATATATATTATTTTATCTCCTCTCTTTTATATGTTACCTTATCTCCGCTCTTTTCAACTTCGGAGAACGTCAAAGTTGCCAGAGCAGCGCCTGCCGTCTGCGAGAGAGGAAGCCCGTCAAAATCGTGCCGATAAACTTAAGTAGAGGCGTCTGGCATTCCGCGGACGCACTTCAAACGCGTTAAATCGACAGCAGCTCAAATCTGAACTTTCCACACGCGATCCCGACTTCGCCTGACCTCGCACGTGTCAGTTTCATTCGAATTAATCGATAAATGGACAGCTTCGTCTTTTTATGTACACGTTTTAAAAGATCATTTAGTGAGAATGAAAATGTAATTAGAAAATTGTAAGATATGAGATCGTGACATTTAAACGAGAGCCACTAAAGCATATATTAATGAAATATTATAAATGTAATTTACTATAATTTATATTAATTAAAATATTATAAAAAATATGCACTCTAAAAAAATGTTGGTATGCAATAAATAATTTTGATATGTGTTTGCAGTCTATTCAAAATTGATTAATAAACAAGTTTAAATTTTAGTACAAGCGACGAAAAGTAAAAATCAACATATATATCGAATCAAAGCAATTACTTTGATGCTTACACAAAAAATATAATATTATCTTAATACTTTATTACTTTCATATCTCATAATAAAAATTTTAATAAAATTTTATGAAAATTTTGCATTGTGTGTATAAAGCCGTCATATATGTACTTGTTTATCATAGCATTAAAGAGAATAACTGTCGGATTTATTGTTCACAAAATTAAACTAAACAATTTAGCAACGGCAATAGGCAATTTTGATAAGCTGTCAGAATATTCTGTACATTTTGATATTGTAAAAACTCACGATCTCGATCAATACAAATTCTGACTCACAAGGGTAATATGTTGCACCTGTACGCCGAAATATGACTACGAACTCACGTGCCGTTCGAATTTGACTGAATCTTATCGAAATCACACACAGGCAATTGAATAAAAAAAGTTACTCGCATACTACTTTAAACTGAATCTATGTGCGCGCGCGAAACTTTACATTTTGCTGCGCGCGAAATTTTGCATTTCGCTGATATCTGTTATGATGAGTGACTTTCTCCGAAACACAAGTTTTATACACAAGTTTTCATATAGATTAGGTTATATTTAGATTCACATATAATTTTTTACTCACCGATCGAGCCGGCGATGTCACTTTTCCCGCTGTGCGTCCGAATTTTTCTGTGATCCAGAAATCAAATCGTCGGAGAAAAATCCCACGAGAGAACGAGGAACGAACTAGGGCCAAGGGGAGAGAAAACAGCAAGCAGGATTACTATCTCGTCATTATTCGTCAAGACCTCGTTGTACAAATAATAGAATGAAGATCCACCGCTCCTCGTTCACACGCCGACTTTTACGTTCAAATCGTGATAAGAGCCTGCCGCGCTGGGACCGTACAACCGCTCAGCTCGGTGTCTCGCGCTCAACTGATCTCCTCTTGTTGGCGCGGATTTCTCGCCGGCCAATCGGCGTCGAGACTGCGCGGCGCGCGCAACTTCGCGCTCCTCGTGCTGTACACCGCGCCTTAGGTTTAACCCCTGTCAAAGGGGGACCGTCGCTCGTAGCTCTCGCTCGCACACACGCGCGATTTCCTCTCCATCTTTCTCTCTCGCACTTTACGCACGCACTACGGGGGACGCGAGCGAGCGAGGGTCGTTGGCACGGTGCGTGTGTGCGTGTATCATGGATGTATGGCGCGTGTCGCGTTACCTCAGGTGCGAATTTCAAGACGGATTTAAACGGCCTTGCATCGCACATCCGTGAGCTCTCGCGTATATTCGACGTTTGTTTAGTCACGAGATTACGAGCGGTAAGTATACGCGCACTCCTCCTTCACTGATTACTTTTGATTATGTGAATTACGAACGTTTAGAGTGTCATGGGAATTGCGCGACATCCGCGTGACATGATGCACATATACATTATGTATCTTGCAATACCTTCACATTCTTTTATAGGTGTCTGACTTCTTTGGATTCGGGGATAGTCTCTCGATGTAACTCATGTTGTGCAGACATGTACGCGTTTATCAAAGAACATTAAGGATCAAAAAGAGAAAGCGACGGATTAATAGATCATGGTATGTAATACAATTATAATTATATGTATAATTACAGTGATTTTACAAAGCCAATTACTTTTATATGTGACGTGTTTATCAAATCTGAGAAAATGATTCTTAAACTGTTGTTAGGTTACAGTTCCTGTAAAGTATCGTATCTTATTTTATTCAGTTTTGCTGAAAACATACAATATTAATATACATATTTTGTCGTGTATATATTATGCAAAAATTCGCTTAGTAAGGATGGTAATAGCATCATATATAAGAAATATATTAGCGCATGTCGCAAGATGGAATTGACATTACAAATTATAGTTTAAAGACAAACCTTTTTCCTCTTTTTGAAATAATGAAATCCCATGCAATCTTCGCGAGCCATTTTATACGGCACAAATTTTATACGCATAAAGAGTGTACTCTACGACGTCGCGGAATTTATACGCTGATATAAACGCAAGAAAGTAAACAATATAAAAAATATTTCATTTGTGTGTAGTAGTATTTATCGCGTGCTACAACCGCATACATTTATACTTATTGTCTCCCTTCGCTACCGTTTCCCTCGACGATTCGCGCTCCCTCTCTCTCTCTCTCTCTCTTTCTGTTTTACTCCCTTTTGCTCCTCTGATAATTTCACCGAGGGCTCAGCATAATGCTTTTTTTCACCCTACCTTCGGCGTACTGCGACAGGCTCTAATATCTGCACGCAGCCTTCCCGCTCCGAGTGTTGCGAATTTTTCCCAGAAACGACTTTCCATTCGACCGTACGAATCCACAAGGTATCCCCCAAGGCGCCCACCCACGAATTATCCAAGTATCTTAGGTAATTCCACTGGGAATCGTATTGCATAATGTTAAGAAAACGCGATGAAAGCCTTCGCTATATATCTCCGATACGTTCGCGTCCGGTAATAGTATCTTATCGTTACGGTACGCTTTTTCTTACCCGTCCTCTATTCCCGCTATTGGAATTTAATTATTTTCCGTTCCTGAGATCTGCGCGCATCTGTATCTCGAAATACTTTGTAGTACTTCAATAGGATTAAAAAAAAAGGAAATGTTTGAGAGAGATTGTTAAAAAAAAATGTCCCACGGCGTGTTCTTTTAAACGATTGCACAACGATTTAACATATCGCGAGAAATATGTCAGTTGAAGACGGTTAAAATCGCCCGAAGCTCGGAATGAAGGGCGTATCGACCTAACTCGCACGGTTCTCGGTAACTTCCGCTCACCCTAAAATACGTACGAAAACGCATTCCGCGCATAACGAAAAGTAAGACACCGGAAAAAACTCCCCGGTCCTCGGTATGCAGGGCAAAATCGCCTTCGGCGGAAACTCGGTGCCGGCGATATGTCCTTTGTTCATAGCGACTATAACGCGCTCGCGGGTCTCGGGTTCGTGCCAAGTAGGATTTAAGTAAGTTCTTAACGAGCGTCTAGTTGCTGTTATCTGGCAGTTCAGAGTAGCGCTAATACGGCAGCGTTCGTCCATTCCGGCCCGATAGAGGACTACAGAGCTTGGGCAGCAGTCGGCGGGGTTTATCAGATCGCCGAAATAGAGTTTTAGATTAGATTCAGAGAGACCAGTTCGCGGACGTCGTCGGAGCCGGTTCGCGCATAAGGACTTTTTAATGCATTCTTGCCGTTAAGAACTCGATTCAAACTCCCTAAACGAGTTACGGCGAAGTTCTTTCTCTCTTTTGCGAGCGCGTGTACCCGTGGACCACGGCGTCTTTTAGACCGCTTCTTTCTTCTTATCGGCCGATCTCGCGCTTCCTGCTCTCTTTTTCTCTCCACGTGTTACCTCCTACGTGTTCCCCTGTAAAAAAAGGCACCGGAAGCCATCGCGAATCAACTCGGCCTTTGTCGCCGATTCTGAGGCTTTTAAGACTTTTCGGCACGAGATGTGTCCGCTCGTTAAAAGGCCCGTGAGTTTATCTTTGATAAGTCGTTGACTAAAAAGTCGATAACATTACAATGGGATTTCAAGATTGGCTCACTGAGCGTGCCGAAACGAAATACGAAATGTCAAACGAAAGCTTTATGTTAAAGGGAATTTGTATTCTGTTATTATATCGTATAATTATAAAATATAATTGTCGGACTTTTGCGACATACACGTCAAAAATACAAATTTTAATGAAAATCTGTGATACATGTATTTATAGTACATTTATTATGAATATGGAAACATAAATTTCGTAATTATTTTTACTTTAAATTGAGAAAATTAAATGCCAAGTTGTATTTTGAAATGTATAACGCGGTTTTTCTTTAAATTAAAAAAACTGATGCTTTAGTTTGTCGCATAAATACTCTATTAATACTAATTTTTAGATTCATCATATTGCTATGTGCAAAACTTGTTTTCTTTGCATATGCTTGTGAATAAGAACCGTGATCGATTTGTATTTCTATGAGGCAACGCTTCTCTGTGTCGAAAGGCATTTCTGAAAGTTGAAGTCAAAACGTCGACGATTCAGATTTAGCGTTAAAAATGAGTTTGTGTCGCGGAGAGAAATTTCCCTATCGTTCCCGATTCGTTTGCGAGCATAGAGTTTGTTCGTGTCCTGTAAATGCGACACGATTGGTCGTATTCTGCATTTCAAAAAGCTAAAATATAGCTGGCTGTTATTATATATTGCAGTATAATAAATTTGTACGTATTACGAAAAGCACCCGCTTTTGATGTTACAAAACGTTCTCTGATAACAGATCGTACAACGATTCATATAAAACGTTTGTCAAATGTGTCGCATATTTATTTTGATTTTAGTTTATGATATTTTTTTTCATCACCTTGTTTGCTCTGCACAATTATTAAACGCACTAGAAATTGTCTGGTAAAATTAAAATTTATTGATTTTTATAGGATGTCAACTTTTATCGAAAGATTGGGAACAAATACGTGCTGAAAGAGTCACCCTATTTTGTATAAAAATAATTCAAATTAAATTCAAATATTTTAGTCATAATTGTAAATAAAGTGAAAATCTAATAACTTAGTATACAAATTATTTTTAAAAGTAAATATTTAATTTTATGGCTTTATAATATGTTTAGCAAAGAAATGTAAAGAACCAGATGCTAGAGACAGTATCTTTATAGAAAAATCTCGTTTTGTTTTTCCGTCTCATTAAGTGATTTCTGTTGATGATTGAAATCAATTGCAAATCCTTCTTCATCAGAGACCTGCACGGATATAAGCGGCCGGTAAGCCGCATACGAACGCGACAAAAACAGAACGACGGCTCCGCCGCCGTCTCAATCGGATAAGGTCCGAACGCATTTTGCCCCGGGACGTCGCGATCCATTTCCTGCGCGCGGCTTAAGCGCTGCCGATCTCCGCCGTGACCTTATTTCGCGATGACGAGACGGCAGGAAGCCATGGAGAAGGAGAAGAGAAAGAAAAGAATAAGAAGGGCGAGGGAGTTCGCGCGCCCTTCGTGCCTGAGTCGTGACATGACAAGAGCGAGACCGGGAGTCGTTCACATCGGCGATCCTGTCACCTCGCCGGTCGTCACGATCGCATCAAGGCTTTTTGACGATCACGGTTGGGAAAAAAATACCGGGAGAGAAGGCGAGGAGAGGCGAAGTCATGAGAGACGAACTCGAAAACACTCGGCCATTGATATAACGAACGTGACCGCCGCACCTCCGATGCTATTATTCGCATCTCGAGAAAGGCACGAGTGTCGTCCCACTCGTCCGCAGCTCCGGTCGCGATAAATCGGTGTTAAGTCGAAATTACGATCGTATCGGCTGGTCGGTAGCGACGGTGCGTGCTCGGGCAAATCGCGCGAGGCTTATATAAGTCCCGTTCGGGGCACCATCTGGACCGACCGGACGATTGCGCGTCGCGTACGCCCTTGTATCGATGATAATTGTCCGCCGACCAGACCATTCGTCTGCTTTTTCTTTTCACGCGAGTTGCCCCTCGGATGGCGGATGTGTATGCCGTTTTATTTCGCACGACACACAAGCGAGTCGCGTCGAAATTGACCGTGAGCTTGTCGTAATGATTTTATTTAACAGCCCCTATTAAACGGTAGTATTTTTTCTGTCCTTTACATGGGGTATTTATTTAAAAATATTTTACATTCTTATTTTATATTTATATAATAAATTAAGGGAGGTTTGCATCAAAGAGAATATGGAACGTAAAATATTGAAGAACTTATTGGAATTTAGTTGCACAAATAATTACAATTAATAGCAGAAATTATGTATAAAAAAGAAAGTAAATCAAGGAATCTAAATATTGTCATCAATTTTGTAATAATTATTTAAAAAGAAACACTTGGTACTTAAAAGCAAATATATTACGCATCCTCTAAAAGTCTAAAATATTCATTTATCAGGTAATAAATTGTGAAAAATAGCTTAAATAAAAAATGATATGCCATATTGGTCAAAATAGTTTAGAGATATAAAGATTTTTTTAAATATTATTTAAAAATATCTTTATGCGCTCATGTCGCATGCACGTTGTATATAATATCACTTATGCTAATTCTAAGACCTTTTGAATCCTAGCGTAGGGTTCCAAGGGTACGAGTTGTTCCTGCGGATCTTCGTGTCAGCGTCTCGTCACTGTCACGAGGGATTAAAATCCGGTTTTCGATTCACGCTGCACCCTGTCAATGAAAATAATAATGCCGAGCGGGCGCACACGCGGCGAAGCGCATTATAGGCCTCCGTGCGCGCGATGCTCGTCATCTGTAGAATGACGAGCGTGCGTTCGTTCGCTTTGTGTCACCCGTTTACCGTAACGCAAACACATCGCTTGCCGTATCACTGTCGTTTTAATTGCAATTTCCAACGCGAACGAAAATTACCCACGCGGATCTGCGCGTTTGAACCCTCAGGGATAGAAATGATGCTTCTTCCCTTGAAATGAAAGCGCATTATCGCGCGCTTCACTAGAATGCCCCGTTTCGTATGATGAGAGAGTATTAATGTTTCAAATATTAAACGGATAACATATATATGTAATGTGTATTTTAGAATTGCTATTTAAAGTGAACACATAATTATATATATTTAATCTATTTATATATTAACGTTTCTGTTTATTAATGTTTCTAAATTTGCTGACACATGACTTGATTACCGACATTGGCACAATATTAAATATTGACACAATATTAGGAAGTTACATAAAATTATTGTGTAATTCTAATTAATAAATGTAATTAATAAATAAAATATATTAACTAGTGTTCACACGCATTATTAATATTTGTTGATTGTTAGCAAATAATATAAAATGTATTTACAATAGTTATGAACGATACGTTAATACTTAATATTCTTATGTGTTATCTTTATGTGTTAATATTCTTATGTATTATCTTTATGTATTTTTAAAAACTTTTATAAAGAATTTGTTATTAATGTAACTTTTTTTTTTAAATATGCAAAAATATAAATATAGTTTATATCTAACAAGATTTGGAAGAGTTATATCTCATCAATAAATCAGATAGAAATGTATGAAATAATGCTGTGATTTTTAAATATTTTTTTTTTGTATTTTATGCAACAAAATTTCACTTGTATAAAGTTAAATGTTAAATGCATTTGAATTTGGCAGCTCTTTCGTAAATAGCACCGCGTATATTGTGCCGTTTTGAAATCGTTTTAATTGCACGTACACTCAGCCGCGTGCGATTGTTATTGGTCAATAGTCATCATCAGCCAGCTTACATAGCGTTGTCATATATTGATCTCGATATTCTCGGTAATTATGGATTCTCTATGTAGTTTATGCATATTTCGGTCCGTTAATCACAGCGTATAAAGTTCGTGGAAAATATATCAGAGGTATGAGCAAAATATTGCGAGAAAAAAATATAATTATCCATATTTTTTATTGATTAAATGAAAAAAAAACACTATTTACTTTAAATGCTATTATTATATCATTTTCTCAGAAATCGATTTTTTGTATATCGCATAACATATTAAGATATTTCTAAGTCCCGAGGGGAGTACGAAAATATTTTGGAGTCCTTTTCTCTCTCTATTTTCTCGATTACTGTCACTTTTGCTTCCATTTTATTTCAAAATATTAATATTATATATATATATATAGTATGAGCAAAATATTGCGAGAAAAAAATATAATTATCCATATTTTTTATTGATTAAATGAAAAAAAAACACTATTTACTTTAAATGCTATTATTATATCATCATTGCAATGTTTAGAAGGTACAATATGGATAATTGGATCGCAAATTGCGTATTAAAATTGTATTAAAATTGGAAGTTGTAAGTTATTCATAAAATTGTAATTATATCAAGCTATAAAGATGGCAATTCGTATGAGTTAAATGCGGCTGAGCGTTGTTATAAACAGTGTCATTATCGTACTCATGAATACCAAATAACAACGTTAAACCACGAAAATGCAGCCTTTTAGTAGCACAATATTTATTAAAAATAGCGCATTTTTATTTTCTGTTTTTAATACGAATGTCGCAATATGAATGTCCGTGACTTGGAGTTCTCTCCAAAAATATATAAAACAAAAATATCAAAATCTGTTTAAATAATTGAAAAAAAAAATTGAAATAATTGTAAATTAAAATAAACGCGCACAATATATAAACAATATATTATTGTAAAAGTTTAGTTAAATATTTTAATAAGTTTATAATTTATAGTTGGATTATATATATTTATATGACTCTTTTTCAATCTTCGATCTGTTACACTGTATTCAGCATACGCGTATTATACGATTATTTTCTTTCTCTTTTTCTTTTTTCTCGCTTAAATTTATATGCTGTTTCACGAAGTATTTTATTCGGTATACAATCACAAATATGGTTGTTTTCTTAAGAACGGATTTGTGGTCCAACCGCAAGCATGCAGCACGCAAGTTTGGAATTAGGAGACGGTGCAATTTCTTGTAACGCCGTAAACGTATAAGAGCTTTACGAAAAAGAGATTCTTATATAAACTACCGTAATATTTATAATTATATGTGGTTGTAATTTAACTGACTGGAAATATCATTTATTAAAATTTTCTCTCTGGAAATTCAGAGAGTTATTTTAATACTAATATACAATTTAGCATTATTGTAATAAATTATTCTTTCTTTATGTTAAATATTAAGTTACGTCAAGTATTAAGAGTGAAAGTTTCTAAAGTTAATTATATCAAAACATTATATTTTTATATATTTTATTATTAAATAGAAATGAGGAAGAGAGCCACATTTCTATCACTCATGTTTATCGAAACATTGAGAATAAAGTGCTATTTTTTCACGGAGATTAATTATTAATTATAAATATGCAAAGAATTAATTATTCAAATATTATTGATATCATGAGTATGTATCTTATCTTATTACGGCGAGAAGTTTTTTTTTTTTTAATTTGGAATACGGCGAGAAGTATCTTTTTGAGGATGCTGTCGCCATCTCTTCATTGAATGGTATACCATTTTCTTTCTCTTAATTTGAACATATATCACATTTATTGTTAAATTAGATAATCTGCATATTGCATTATAAAGCATTAACAACTATACTAGGATAATTTAGTTTTATTAAATCCTAAGTATGAATTTATTTTTAATTAATGTAACATTTTTGTACGATATATCTATCTTGAATTAAATCATATCATACTCAACAGATGGTATCACAATACATTTCCAGGTATATGGATTTCTTCTCTCTTTTTTCTCTCTATTCATCATATACATCAGATGATTAACAATATCTGTAGATAAATGTTTTTTGTATTATATTAAAGCAGAATTTATCTATCATTTAACTAAAGTTTGATAGATTTGATGTTATATAAATATATAACATCCACTCTTAATACTCGCAAGTATTGTTGCCTCTTTTCCGCGATGCTGATTGGTTATCTCGACAAATACTAAATATGTGTATAATTTTGACTTAATTAATTTAAAAAAAAAAACGGGTAACTAGAGTTAATATTAAATAATTTTATAAATATGTGTGTGTGTTTCTCAGAAATCGATTTTTTGTATATCGATTTGATCGCTTTGAGAGCGATTAATATAATCTGATTAATATAAATATATGATACATTAATAATATAACTAATATAAAGTACATCTACCGTTTTTGTTGCTATTTTGACTTTAAAGCACAAGATTCTTTGCCATGATTAATCAATCAGACATTTACTTGAAGTATTGATTAATCTAATAATTTAAGTATCTCTAATAATCAAGACGGAATATATGACGGAATATATGAGTGAAGAAAGTTTAATCGGTCTCAGAACGATCAAACATGCTTCTCTCGAAAACGTTATATGTTACCGCCGGCATAGCTCTTAGGTTCATTAGAGTACTCAAACCTCCTCACCCGGCAAATGCCTTCGTTAAGGTGGAGATACCATCGAGGAGGAAAAATTTTTATTTTTATTTTCTTTCAATATATAGGTTTTTTTAAATAAATATGTTTTACAAATTTGTTAAATAAAAAATATAATATACAAAGAATTATGTAAAATGTATATAATATATAATTACAAAATATATACTGTATAATTACAAAATATATCACAAAATTACAAATATATATTATAAAATATAGTACAAAGTTTAATATAAAATATAATTTAGAATGTAATACAAAAGAATTTACATTTTTACATGGAATTACATGAAAATATCCGAAATATTCATATGATACAGAATTCACTAAACATTTTTAGATCAAATATAGCTGATAAGCAATGATTAATGCAATATTTAATTAATGATCAACATTGAATTATAAAGCTTATTAAGTTTTATATAATGTAAACAATTATGACGAGAAGAATCGTTAATAAAGTTATCTTTCGTTTCTTAATTGTAGAAAAAAATATTTGATCTATCGGCGCATTTTGCGTAGACTTCCAAAGAAAATATTCGAGAAAAGATAGATGAAGCTTCGATGTAAATCAACAATTAAATCACAAGATAAACTGCAATTTAAAATTTGCGAAAAAAAACGCGACGAATAAATAAATCAACAATAGTCATAATACTCGATTCCAATGTATGTACATATAATTTTTGGAACAATCAGAGGAACGATATAATTACTACAAACTTATACGAAAATGTTTCGACGGACGTTTAAAATTTTTCATAATTGCGTCTGTAATAGGACATTTGTAAAAAACCTAATGCTCGATTTATTTTCAACTGCGTGATTTTATGCAAATTTCGCGATTGAAAATAAGAATATAGGTACCGTTTCGCGGAGAAATGGCTGAACAGGATAAAATCTTATAAATCTTAAAATACCGTTATAAAAACATTGCGTTATCGCCGCGTTCAATAGAGGATAACTGGCCCAACGAATTGACCAGATCAAGGTCCCTCCGCCAGATAACACGCCGGTTAATATCCGACAAAAACAAGAACAATCTTAAAGGTGGAGAACGATCAACTTCTTGCTTCTACATCGGATCCCGCAAGATCAATCCGCAAAGAAAAGTTAAGTGATCCGTTGAATATCAGGGGCCTCGCTGTCGGAGGGAACGAATCTCGGATCTTCCGGACTGCTCCTGATAGCAATGATTTCGGTAACGAATCAACGACAGTTACCATTGTCATTATCTTTAATTCACGAGATTGAAATTCGCGTGAGAAAAAATGTGTTCTTTTCCATTATTAAGAAATATATCTCTTTATTGTAAATTAAATGAATATAACAATTTTTATGAAAATGTGGTTACGAACGGCTATATACGAAAATATCCGAAATATTCTTATAATGCAGAACTCTAGAAATTTTTAGATCAGATATAGTTGACAACAATTAATGCGATATTTATGATTAATGATCAATATGCAATTATAAAGCTTATTAAGTTTTATATAATGTAAACAATTATGAGTCGTTAATAAAGTTATCGATTTTCAATTTAAAAGAAAAAAATATTTAGACTACTGGCGCATTTTGCATAGAATTTCAAGGAAAATGTCCGAAAAAAGATAGACGAAGTTTCGATGTAAATCAACGATCAAATCACAAAATAAACCGCGATTTCAAATTTACGAAAAAAACGCGACGAATAAATAAATCGACGATAACCGTAATACTTGAGTCCTATGTACGTACATGTACTTTTTGGAACAATCGGAGGACCAATATAATTACTATATATTTAAACGAAAATATTTCGACATTTGGAGCGCTTTTTATAATCGCACCTGTAATATAGTATATTTGTGAATATAAAATCTAATGTCCGATAAATTTTCAAATGCGTGATTTTATGAAAATTTCGCAATTGAGAATAAAATATACGTACCGTTTCGCGGAGAATTAGCTCAACAGAATAAAACCGTATAAATCTTAAAATACCGTTATAAAAACATTGCGTTATCGCCGCATTCAATGGAGGATAAATAGCCCAACGAATTGACCAGATCAGGATTCCTCCGCCAGATAACACGCCGGTTAATATCCGACAAAGACAAGAACAATCTTAAAAGTGGAGAACGATCAACTTCTTGCTTCTACATCGGATCCCGCAAGATCAATCTGCAAAGAAAAGTTAAGTGATCCATTGAATATCAGGAATTCCATTGTAGGAGGGAACGAATCCCGGATCTTCCAGACTACTCCCGATAGCAATGATTTCGGCCGTTCGTAACCATAATTTTTTGTATTATAAAAGTCAATAGAAACAGGCAAATTGATTACAATTTTAAATTGCTTGAAAAATATAAAATTATCGATATACATTAGCTATATCCATGTTCAATCTACTATTAAGTCTTTTTAGCATTAAGACAATAATAATACTGATATTAATAATGATGGAAGAACACTTTTAATGAAGAGAAAGAAATATATTTTCTCTTCAAATATACTATTTAAATTAATTTCCTGATTCGACTTCGAAAAGACGTGTGGCAGTCGTCATTGAGTTACTACCGAAACCATTGCTTCTAGAAATCGTCAGGAAAATCTTGGATTAATTCCAATCCTACAACGAATATCCCCAATTTTCAACAGAACACCGAACTAGACGTCGCGGATGGATCTTACAAGAACCGACAAGAAATAATTCTCCATGATGAAGATTGTTTCGACTCCTTGCCGGTACGAACCACGCAAATTTTACTAACGTTTACCTGACGAGAGGGACAGCGATAAGGTCTCTTTGCTAAAACAGCGATCGCGTCCAAGAACGTGGAAAAAACGCGGTGTTTTCATAATGTAGCTAATTAATAAATTTAACGAAAATTTAATTTCAATAATGAATTTCCGATACAAAATTCATAAATATCAATCAAATCAAAATCAAATCATGAAATTCGAAATAATTTACTCGCGATTCTGCACTGTCGAAAGCAGTCGTCAAATTTCGTGAACGAAAAGCTAATATTTAATCGTTAGCTTAACATCGAGTTTTTACATTCTTATCCAATAATTTTTCTATTAAATACTAGAAGAATTAACAATACTTGTAATATTTAAAAAATTTGAAATATAATTTCCCGAATTTAATTTCAACAATTCTTTGGTATAAAAACAAACTCTTAAATTCATAAATATCATATATGCAATTTCTGATTTATAAAAAAAGGTGTAACATGTGTATATGTGTTATTTTTTAAATGTTTTAAAATTAAAAATAATTTTTCTATTATTTAATTTTTAGTTTAAATTGTAGAAAAAGAAATAATTTTAATATTTCTACAATTCTTTTATAATTAATATTGACATTTTAGTTTTCCTAAAATGAATCCTATTTTTTAGTTTTCCTAAGAATCTTAAGAAATTAAATGACTATCTTAAGTTAAGATAATCCTAATAAATAGTCCTAACAATCCTACTTTTGCTGGCTAAGCCAGCGGGAATCCGGGATCATCGAAATTTGGGGAAGTGTGTAATCACGTACCTTAATCGCGTACCCTATTCGCGTGTCCTATTCGCGTGTCCTATTTGCGTGTCCTATTCGCGTGCCCTATTCACGTGCCCTAATAGAATGCACTGGTAACATTCTTGATTACGTGCGATTGCACGTAGAAATGCGCAAACACATGTATTGCCGAACACGTGTATTTTTGCGCCTTTTGACCACAATATTGGTCAACTATGCTTCCGTTGGGCCAGTTGGACCTACCTTTCGTTGATCCTGGCCATATTCATTTTGGCTACATCTAGCCAGAAATGTAGCTTCGACCTTTATCAGAGGGTAATGAAGGAGAAAAATTCCTTCCGTTGCCGGCTAATTATTATCGCCGGTGCATGAGTGTAATTTTACGCTCGTTTACGGTCGTGAGACATTACGACCGTCTGTCATGCATCGTTTTAATATAACTTTACTTTAATTAATATAATGCCAAATTATCAATCAAAATTAATTGATTGAATTCTTAAAATAATATCAAAATTAATTGATCGAATTCAGTAGCGCCTTCTTTATTAAACAAATTAAATAAAATTTATTAATTGAAAAAAATATTTTATATTGTTTTCAAATTTTTATTTTAATCTATATCTTAAATTGTACCTACAATATATTTTAATGCATATTGAAAAAATCTAATGAAAATTATTTTATTTAATCTAGCCCATCCATTTTGAGGCAACGGATCTATCTACAATCTACAATCTACATTTGCATCTACAATCTATAAATCTACGAATCCGTTACCTCAAAATAAAATAAAGTTCATCACTCACCGGCACTGATGCGCAACAGCGGAGTTGTTGGTTTTGAGGCTACGTTGTCTGTAACATACAAATATAAAGATCTACATTCGCATCTACAATCTACAAATCTACGAATCCGTTACCTTAAAATAAAATAAAGTTCATCACTCACCGGCACTGATGCGCAACAGCGGAGTTGTTGGTTTTGAGGCTACGTTGTCTGTAACATACAAATATAAAGTCCAAATTATAGCAGCGTCCAAAATATAATTAATTTTGTGCGGAATATTTTATATCCGATGCAATATTAAGAAGCTCTATATAAATATGGAACAATTTTATAAATTATAAAAAGACTTTTTTTCAAATAGAAACTTTTATAGAATTTATGTAAAAGTATTTCTTTTTAATTTTCTTTTGCTTATTTTATTCAAATAAAGAGATCAAATTAATGCGCGTACGCGATTTTTAACAACTGATGTGCAAACAATAAATACTCACCCTAGGGTTGCTCCGCCGGTGCAGGATGCATATAATAAGTTTAGAAAAAAAAAACTACTAATAACTTTAATAATTTCATATAAAAGTGGAAACTTTTACAATCATAACTTTTATATAAAAATCTTTTTCTTTTTTATTCTTTTTTGTTTAAATCATATAAATAAAAAAACAAATTATGCGATTAATTGTTTAAATTAAATTGTACGAACGCAATTAATAAATAATTAATATACAAATAACAAATTACTTACC
>NW_021852127.1:329179-334903 GCF_003651465.1 Formica exsecta
TCTTTTTCTTTTTTATTCTTTCTTGTTTAAATCATATAAATAAAAAAACAAATTATGCGATTAATTGTTTAAATTAAATTGTACGAACGCAATTAATAAATAATTAATATACAAATAACAATTTACTTACCACAAGGTTGTTCCATCGGTGCCCAATGCCTCTCCTAGGCCTCCTCTTCTTCTCAGATTGATTCACACGCGCGGCACTTTAAACGGCACTCCCGCACTTTTATTAAAAAATTACTTCCGCATTTATACGCGCGAGACTTTGAACAACACTCCCGCACTTTCGAATTTCGGCACGATCGAACCCCGTTTCACTTGCCGAAATATTTTACGTATTATGATATATACATATATACAAAATATTAAATTATACAAGTATACAGAGTGGCCCACCGAAAACGAAACAGACATATTTTTTGGCATTTAACCTTATTTGTTCGAAAAACGCTCGGACAGGTCAACTTTGTTTTCAAGGGGATATTAATTGGCTATTTTTGTTCACCTAACTTCAACCCCAAAAGAGGGGTTAATTTCACCTATTGTACAAAAGGAATGTGTGACGTAGCGTCTCGCACATTACAGTCCTATTCAATTGTTGCCGCGCGAATGATAACAAGACCGTAACATGTAATTGTAAACAATAGCGCGCTAATGTTTACGCCACTGAAGCAAGGCCGAATACCATGTTATTCATAATTCATTGCTGAAATATTTTACATATTATGATATATACATATGTACAAAATATTAAATTATACAAGTATACAGAATGGCCCACCGAAAACGAAACAGACATATTTTTTGGCATTTAACCTTATTTGTTCGAAAAACGCTCGGACAGGTCAACTTTGTTTTCAAGGGGATATTAATTGGCTATTTTTGTTCACCTAACTTCAACCCCAAAAGAGGGGTTAATTTCACCTTAAAAATTTTAAATGGCAAGGAGTATCTAAAGGTATACCATTTGAAAGTCTGATAAATTAGCTTTATAATGGTATTTTAATTTTTAAATTCCGATCATTATTTCCCAAGTAAATGCACTTTAAAGATAGCATTTATTTAATTAGCACTTAGGTGTTAGCGTAGTAAATGTTGGAAATGTCCCCCACCAGCTTGCACACAATAATACAGATTCTGCTCAAAACGTTGTCGCACATTCTGCAGCATTTGTGGAGTGTTTTGACGGCATTCATTGACGATACGTTAAATGCCAAAAAACATGTCTGTTTCGTTTTTGGTGGGCTACTCTATATATTTTAAATAAATTTTAAATCTTTTAAAGATAAATTTTCTCGCAATTCCAACTTTTTATTTAGAATTCTGGGTAACATCCCACGAGATATAAAAAAAACTCTTAACATTTTTACGTTCCAACCAATATTGCAAGAAATATCACCGTTTTCCGTATGATATTTGGCGGAAACCTGGCAGTATATCCATCATCGGGCGATCATATGAACGTGAAAAAATTAATTAACTTTGTTAATGATTAAAACTCCTTCGAATTCGAAAGAACACGGTTAAAACCATAGGAAATTATAATAATTATAATAGAATATATCTTCGCGTTTTGGAAATCATAATTTTTCATATGTGTCGTATAAAGATATATCCAAGTATTGGGTAAAGTAAAGTTTTTCGCATTTCCCGTTTTTATTTAGAGTTCTGGGTAACACCCCACGAAACATAAAAGAAACTTTTAACATTTCTATACTCAAATCAATATTGCAAGAGACATCGCGATTTTTTTATCATTTTTATCTATTATCATTTATAAAAACTAAATGGCGCATTTTATAATATTTTATAACACATACACATTTTATATAATTTTAATAATATGCCGTAAGCAGCTCTCATTGAAATATCCACTTTTAAAAAGGCATGTTAAATCTACTAGCAAGTATTGTTACCTCTTTTCTGCGATGTTGATTGGTTATCTTGATGCTGCGCTGTGCATTACTTTATATCAGTAAAACTGTCATAACTGAGCGACATATTTGACAGTTCAAATATTAAGTGTATGTGTAATTTTTATTTAATTTATTTTGAGAAAACAGGGGAACTAGAGTTATAATATGTGTGTGTGTGTGTGTGTGTGTGTATGTATGTAATTATACACACATACATATAAAATAAATGGCGCGCGCATAGCGCGCGCTTATAGTGTTCTAATTTGTATTAAAAAATTTATTAAATTTACATTGTGTATGTGAAGTTTCTTTTTTGTATGGATTTATCATAGATGCGCATTCATGTCTAAGATAAAATTATATTTGTGAAAGTGATAATATGAACATTGAAGATATAAAACACGCACATAAATCATTTAATATTACTGAATCTATATACATATTTTATTTGCTGACATATAGCAATATATTACTTACACATATACAATATAAAATAATCTTCCAAATTTGCATTATGTCGTAGCATAAGTTTTGTTACAAAAGTATATCTAAATATTTAGTTTCTCAATATAATAACTATTTATTTATAATAAATACAAGTATTGCTTTTTTACAATTAGCACTTACTCAGCCTTACTGTTTTCTGTTTAAAGTTTCAAAATGCAATATTCAGTGATTTTTTTGAAATTTATAGAAATAATCGAATCTATGCACAGCCTTAAGATATTCGCAAGTATCATACTATTGTCAGATAACATCGCGCTATGATAATAACACGATGACTAAAACACATTTATTACAAAATATTCATAGCGACTTCTCGTAAGGCAACGCTGGCATATTATTAACATCGATACGTCTTATATAGACTGAGTTGCTTAAATATATTTTGCATTGAGTACTTTCGAAAATGGTCCAAACGTAAATCCATATCAAAGCTCCACGTAGATCATTTAGAGTTTGCTTTACTGTTGAGTTTTGAAATGAAGTCCATCGCCTGATTGTCTCCTTTCCGTTGCTCCAATGCGTGAATGACGTCCGTACCTTTGAATCAATTTGAATTCACGTTTAATATAAAATTCACGAGTAGTGCACATAATTAATTTATGCGCATATTTAATAGACATATGTTTTATAGTTTTTTAAATTAAAAATAAAAATAAAAATAAAAATAAAAATAAAAACTATTGAATATAATATTAATTATGATTAGTTCTATAATTTAATGATTTAATTATTACGAATCATGAATTATTGTTTCTGAAAATATAATGCTATAAAAACTTAGTTTATAATATATACTTTTTTTGGTTGGACGGGAAAGTTTCAAATGAACTTGTTCTAAAGTTGCAAAGCCAGTTTCTGGTTCAGTGTCAGGAATCTCGCTAAATGGTAAAAAAGCTTCCGCCATAAATCTCGATCTAAGAAAGTCTTTGTCTTTTACCTCAAACGCCACTATAGCGTTTTCTATGGCTCTATGTTCCGGAGTAAGAGGACTAAAAGGTTAGAAAAACATTTTATGAATACTATATTATATACAATTAATTAATAATTTTGATTAATAATCAGCTATTTTACTAACATGTTAAATGTTTCGTCGAAAAGAGGAAAGAGCGTTTCTTTCTGTACATGCGTTTTCGGTACCTTAATATCAGCAAATTTCTCATCAGGCAGTAATCTGATCTTTATATAGGAATCGCATTTGCCTGTAATAAACATAATAAATTTATATCTCATATATTATAAACATTCGTTAGAAATTTGAAGAAACCCAGTGTGAAACTATTCATGCACGGTGAAGATGATTATCACTGTCGACGTAATCTATTCTTATCGATGAGGTCATTAACTCTAATTTAGTTACATAATGTTAAATAATTTCAGTTATATGCCAGATAATTTGTTTGTTTGATCATCGATAATAATAATTTTAAAGAACCCCATATATATAGATAAGATTACAGATAATCGACGTGAGCAATATTCCGTGCTAGTGTTCGATTTTTAACGTCAGGAAGACCATTGTATTCACTAAAAATTATTATTCTATTTTTATAAAACATGAATATAGATTTGCTCGTGTCATGCATTTTCAAAATGCTATAATATTTCCGCGAGAGCAGGCAATCTGATAGAGAAACATGTAACAATGATGAGGGAAAACCTTATTCCACATTTGCTTTTACATACTTGTCTTCCCTTCTTTCACTCTTTGTTTAGATTTTGAGTACAGTTTGCGCTCGAGAGTAGACAGCTTGCCTATAAAATCGCCTATAAAATCGAAAAAAATATCATTCCTTCTTTTAAGAAGGGTCCGCGATTGTTTACGCTAACGATCAAACGTTAAAATTGAAATAAACATTTATTCCCATGATAAGAAAACAATTATACAAATCCGTTTTATAGCAAACTACTTATTACGCCAAACGTTAATTTGTTTTAAATTATGTAACTATTACTTGTGTCATCAGATATTCCGCTTATAAGACCATTTATATTGTTTCGTAACTGCAAACTTCACTTGGTATTTATTCAACCGTTTCTCACTTATCTGATAATATTGTTTTTTTTTTGCAAACATTAATTTTACATTATTACGCAAACATTTTTCATATTCCTTTATTGATGCGTAGAATTTTGCTCACCATTGCTATCCATACAATGAAGATTCCTGGCATTCAGAATCTGTATATTCAACAAATTATCGATGAAATGTGCTTTGACAGTGACAAGACCATAAATAGGTTCCTCAATTTCCTTCTGTTCCTCTAAACGTTCCTGATGGTATTGATGTATGAGCTCAGCAGTTTCGAGTCCATGTAATTTTAAAAGACGGTCGATCTTCTCTAAAACTTGCACATTCGCTGTTTCATCGGCACCGAGATTAAAAAATCGGATGAGCGTGTGAAGAGTTCGATGTAAGTTTGAATAAAATGCTGGCGGTCGTCGTTTCTGTAACAATGTTATTTTATGAAAAAAGAAAGCTCTCTATATGATAAAAAAAAAATATGCTTGCATGTTCGATAAATATGTACCTCTAAATTAGTGTTGACTAGCTTATACATTGTCTCAGACATGATTTCCCAAATCACCAGGAGAACTCTATTAAAGTTGTCCTCGTTGAGATTATCATGTAACGTTGCCAGATTACTATCCAAATACTGTAGCAGACGATCCATTGCGTTGCTAGTCGTATCAATTAACTCGGCTCCCTCCATGAGATATCTGAAAACGCAAGACCAAATTTCTTCTTAGAATACTTTGGAATGCAATTAAATTTAAAAAAATAAATTGCGTTACAATTTTCGTTATAAATTAACAAAAATTATTATTTAATGTAAAGAAGATAATAAACTTTTTAATATTTGACGTACCTACTCATCGCAGGAGCCATTTTGTTAGCTACGACTTCCAACAAATCTATGATCTTATTCTTCACAGTATCTGTGGCGTTATCAATAATAAGCTGAAGAGTCTGTCTACAACGATCAGCCTCTTCTTGAGTCTTGTGTTCCCCTAAAGCCTCTACGATTTCTTGCAGTCCTAAATCTTTGGCCAATGGTTCGATCGACGTTCTAATATAATCGATGTTATTAATTGCAAAACACCAGGCCGTCGATATCGTAAATTTCTTTTCATAAACGCTACTCTGCGAGAGTTGTTCTAATTCCGTTGTCATTTCTGCTTTTTCTGCCATCTTATCCGCATATGCAATTGAACATTTACAAATGTCCTATGACAAACAATTATATTATTATAAATTATTTAAAATTATTTCTATTAATTTTATTTTTTTATCTGTTAT
>NW_021852127.1:334977-338091 GCF_003651465.1 Formica exsecta
TGATTTTTTTATTAATAAAGTATATATATTATATTAATTATATTAAATTTCTTAGATAGAAAAATTTTTAAACTTACGTCAATAATCTTTGCTATGAACGTGTAGGAACCTTCAACGTCTGGCCACGCAAGCTGCGTCCAAAAGACTTTAATCTGATAAAAAGTTGTTAATGTATCTACGGCGCTCGAACTATACTGAACGCTGTTGTCGACCGCCTGCAAGGTGTCGATCTCGACTGCTCTATCAATGCGTCTAAGTGCTTTGTATACTGCGATGTCTAACCAATGCGCGACACCACCTCGAAACCACTCATAATACTTTTGTATCTTCATTTCCTCCAGCTGTCCTTCGGCACAAAGTACCTGACCAAGTCTGTAATTAATATATCGATGATCAAATGAGCGAATTGATTTAAATTATCAATATCACAAATAAAAATTTTGCATAATTATAAAAACTCACATAGCATATCTTTGAAGCGTAAGATAAAGCTCAAACAGCGTTGTGCCTAAGCTTAATTCCGCGTTGTCGGTGCTATCAACTTCAATTCGCTTTAATCTGGCACACACATCCTCTATAATAATCATGCACATATCACTGATTCTCTTCTCATACGCAATATACAGTATTCTTGCGTACGGAACATTTACTTTTCTAAAAAATTTGTAATTGATCTATTATATTGTTTGCATTTTATTGAGTATGTTTTACTCTGTGCATTTTCTTTAAAATAACTTACTTTATAAATAATTTGTCATAATTCTCAATAGCTTTCTGTAAGTCTGATCTAATTAGTTGAATTATTTTAATTTGATTTCTAAGTGCATCTTCGTCCGATTCTGTTTCAGGAGAATTATTGCTTACTATGTGTTCAAACCTTGAACATGTCAAAATATGCCTTGAGTAAAATTGTCAAATATTTTAAATTTATAAGTTTTATTCTATACACTTACCACTCTGCACAGCTTTGTATAATAGTATCTTCCAAGGCTTGAAGTACATCCATTTTGTCATCGTCAGGTTGAGAAAACCAAGAGTACATTTTGACCGGAAAGAGATCAATGTCTTCAGGAATTTTCAGAGAAGATATGGATGATAATATCCTACATAAAATAATTGAAATTTACGTAAAGATATATTTTATTTACCTCTTGAAGAATTTTTCTATATTAAATTATTACTGGTAATCACACAAGTTACCATTTAATATTATTTAATATAGAAAAGCATAAATCAAATATGTAATATAATAGAGTTAATAAAATGATAGGAGTGTTAAATAATTACCCTAAAATAGCGGATAATTGCACCATGACATTTTTATCTCCCAAAATTAGTCTTCGAATTTTTCGTATACTATTTAAGCATGAATACAAAATTTTCTTGGTGGCATCCCAGAATAATCTATTTTCGTCAGCAGAGAACAAGCCGTTGTCCATTGGTCTGAGCAAATCAATTGCGAGCTTATTAAAAATTGTGAAACTTAATGGATGCTCTTGATGAATCCTTGCATATTCGACCCATTGTGCCAAAGCGAGATTTCTAGCTAGTAAACCACGTTGAGCGCTGTGCTGAAGAATGAGGGCTTCGGCTGGTCCCGACCAACGACCACACCAACAGTATTTCTCGATTTTTTCCGTCTCAATCTCATGAAGTAGCAACACTCTTAACAGGTGTCGATGTTCTTGTGCGGCCACTTGTGCATTATGTTCCGCGCTAAAGGACAATCGGAGCTTCACAACGCCCCGACGTTTCGATTTGTTCCTTTTTTCTAAACCGTACCACATAGTATGTCCCGTTGTTGGTATATCCTAGAAAAATGTATATATAAATAGAACGTATAATTAATATTAAAAATACAAGAATATCATACATTGCATTTTAATGTTATATAACATATATAATATTAAAATGCAATACTATAAGTGTTTCATTAACAAATATATTTCTAGTAAAAGAAGAAAAGTGGTTCATCATATGTATATTTCAATTAAATATTATATATATATAAATTATATATAAGTAATAAGTTTACAGAAACATATACTATATACATATATATATATATACTAATTAAATTTTAGATTACCTTTAATGGTATTCGACATCGACCAATGAATTCATTATCATGACTACCAGTAGTAGCCGTTACTGCAATTTCCTTGGCTAGCTTAACTAAGCCACGAACACCTTTAACATCTTTAACTTTGCTCATTTTTTCAGGCACGGTTTCGGCAGCATCAAAATCCCTGGAATGCATTGTATTGGAATATTGGAATTATAATAATTAATAATAATATATTTTATACAAGCAGTATACAGTATAACTTACCATACTTCAAGGCACAAGATGTCGTTTCCAGAATCTTCCAATCGTCTAAATAATAAATAATTAAAATATATAACTCAATAATCTGATGTAAATTTTTTTTAAATACAAGGCAAAATTTAGATTTTGACTATTTTTAGAATATAATATATAATTTATTAACTTTAGAGGACATTTGATATACTAATAAAATTTTTATAGCATATAAATTTTTATTATTGTTTTTAAAATATTTCGCATACGCTTGTATACTCTTTTTTAGATATTTTAAAAAGATTAATGAATTCTGCCAAAAATTTGAAAATATGATAATAAATTTAAAATATCTTGATTATTTCACAAAAGTAGAAAAATGAATATTTTACTCACAATTCAAAATGTTCTTCCCAAATTGGACTGAGTGTACAAGTTTTCACGGCAGTATTGTATCTTCTGGTTGGGGCTGATTCGAGATAAAGGGCACAGAAAGGATCACTTTTACCGTTAGAATCTTTGGAAACTAGTTCTTTGGCTTCGATCACTTCAACATTCAGATGTAATTCTGGTGGCTAAAACATAAGCAATAAAATTATTAAATATATAATACTATCTCTCTATAAAAATTAATTGTAAAAATAATTCTTTTACCGTTTGGAAACTAGTTCTTTGGCTTCGATCACTTCAACATTCAGATGTAATTCTGGTGGCTAAAACATAAGCAATAAAATTATAAAATTATTAATACTATCTCTCTATAAAAATTAATTGTAAAAATAATTACCTCAAGATTTTTTGTTTCTTCCAAC
>NW_021852127.1:345892-349815 GCF_003651465.1 Formica exsecta
ACTCTTTCGTGTGTCTCGTTATCGACTTTAAAAGCATTTTGTAAATGGTTGAAAAGAGTTTCTTGACTACATTCTCTAGAAACGTCGAAGCCAATCTGATGTTGTGTCATATACAGCAATGTAGCATAAAGTTCTTCAATCTGTAAACAGTACACCAATATAATATTAATCACGAAGAAGTAGCAAAAGATATACATATATATAACGACAAGATATTTCTTTATCAACTATCATTAACAGCTTGTTTATGTGTTTTATTTTGCTTAACTTGAACCTCATATAATTCTCTTAATTGCGAATTTGCTAATTATATGTTATGACAATATAATCTGCCGATAATACAAGACAATTTCAAGCGTGTTATTTTTGAAGCTCCGCTAAAGGTATCGTATGCGAGTCAAAGTACAAAGTCTTTAATTTTTTAAAAATAACACTGTTATATATAATCACACAATAGAAGAGCAATTTCACATAAATGATTTATTATAATATATATAATGTACGTAAAACTAGAAAACTCGTGAAATATGTTACATAACGCATAAAATATGTTTGAATTTTTTAAATTATTATAATTTAAGTTGAAAGAGAAAGAGATTTATTACTTGTAATTAATAATTTAAAATATAATACGACATTTATATAACTTATTTTAATAATTTTTATATATAAAAGAGGAATGCTAATTAGCATATATATAAATAAAATAAAGATGAATACAACGTACAAAGAGGAAGAGAGAGAAAGGAAGAGGATGAAAAAGGAAAGAAAAAGGAGTGTAAAAGATAATAAAAAGTTGCTGTCAAAGTTTTAATATTTGATTTTTTCTGGAAAAAGATGGTAGATTGTTTTATATACGAATTTTCATCATTAATCACAACTATTTAGGATAGTTGATGATCAAACTCACCGTCATAGATTGCAAAAGTGCATTGGTTCTACGTTCAATTTCAGCCTTCGGCACTCCGCAAAAAGTATTTCTCATACGATTAAGGGTGGCCGCCCTTATGGGCGGACTTGTGCTCACCATATTAAATCTCATATAGCTATTTTTTCACTTTCCGGACTTACAAACAAAACTCACAAGAATCACACAAACAGTCATGTAATCACTTCGAGCTATATATTCAGTTCTCTCATGATACATATTATGTGTGTCCAAAAGAGTCATTGTTGAATGTACAATCAAATCGTAATTTTTTCGTTAATGAACGTGATATCCTGTCAATTTTCTTAGACGATTCGTCTCAAATGGTTTCAACGACAATAACAAACAGCAGATCTAGAGAAGAGGAATCTAGAGCTACGCGACAATGACCCGCAGAAACGCAAGACAGAAGATCATATTGTTAGCTAAGAACAATGACGTTTATGCATCAACGATTCTGGCCTCAATTAGACGTCAAACTTGTTCACACCGACACGTTTACGGATCTTGCATGAGGACAAAGAATTGACCGCGCAATGACCCCTGTGATCACATCCAAAGGGGATAATAAAAATGTTTGCTTTAGACAAAGATTGTTTTCCGAAAGCGTTTCATATGTTACTGACAGTACCGTAGAGAGAAAGAACCGATTAATCGCACGCGCGATCGACGAATTTCGTTGTGATATCAAATGCACTTCGTCGGCCAAAGATGAACTTCCACGACGACCACGACCTTTCTTATCGACAATACGGCGAGTCTTCGCATATTTGACCGTGTGTATGCATAATCGACGATCATAATCGATCGTAGCATGCATAAATCGTAATACTTTGGAATCAACCGATATCAGTGTGGTTTGATATAAGCGTGCACGATTACGTCAATTAACGAACTTAGGATAAGATCATCGTTATTAAATAAGATTCTCAGTGTATCTTGTTATTTTATTTAATATTAAAACGATTATAATTAAGTTTTGAAAATGAATTATTTGATCTATTTTTACGTATACGATATTAAAAAGTGAAGTTTGTTTGGCGCTTACTCTTTAGGCATTTACAGATGATGGATAAAAAATTTATTGCCAATTTATTAGAGTAAAAACAAGTTAATAATACCGCATATTTTAAGAAAGCAGATAAATTTTAGTCGTTGTGATAAGTTTTAGGTTGTTAGTAAATACTGCATTATATTATTAGCTTTATCAGTTAACAATGTATGTGTTTTACTAACAAATTAAAAAAAGTATGAAAACTATAGCAAGTGCAAATGTTATATAATATCATTCACAATTTTATACTGTTATTGTAATTGCGGTTTTCTAACATCTACAAATGTTCTTTATCGTTTTCGCAAAAAGATGATTGATAATGTGGTAACACATAGATACTTTCTAAATAAGTTATTCCATTTTTATAAATTTTTACAAATTATTAAATAAGAAATTATGAACATTAAATTAAGAATATTGATAATAATAAGCTATGTTTATAAATTTTTTCAAGATGCTACTATCATTTTAGGTTGTAAAATATAGCGCAGCTTTTTTTCTATATTTTGCATACTCTCTTCTTCTTACATGGGAACTTTTCATTTTTAATGAAGATTGTGAGCGAATCTGTATGTGAAAAGACCAGAATTTGGGGCATAGCCTTCAATTTCAATGTTCACTGGCAGATATAGTTGGTAGATATAGTTGGCAAGCGTAATTGACTCTGACAGTGAGATTTAGATTGCACTATATTTCACGGTTAAATTACATGTTGATGAAAACAACTTCTTTCAAACAAACAATATTATAAAATATTTACTATGCATTAATAGTTTATTAATTTTCTATTGTTTTTTTACGGCAAGGAAGAGATATGTATATATGTATGTATATTCTCAGGAAAGAAAATCATGTTCCCTTATGTATTTAAACAGGCTGAAAATACTTAGCAAATCTGGACACAAAAGAATTGTGTCGTATCCCGTTTAGAGTGACCTACAGGACAAGTGTAACCACATGTTCATATGTTCGCGCAATTACGTCCAATGAAAGTTGATATACCGACAATTAGTTCATTGGGCATCAAGGCGTATCGAGACACCCGTTGTATGATAAATAGAATGTGTGAATGTATGGATCACATACTTTTGTCCTTCTCATTCCGTCCTTGTTTAATTTTTATAGAATTATGCAATTTTGAGCCGGTCTAACTCTATGCCCACTCTAATACCGATTCTAATTTTCCACGAGAATAATATATATTTGTTATTATGTATACGATGTCATAATAACCACGATTTCATGATTACTCTACACAAAAATAAATATACTCTACACATTAATAAATTTGAATATTTATAGTATATCTATTATTTTTATGTGCAATATAGGTATATTATATATACTGAACAACATAATTACATATACAAAAATATCTTAAAATGTCTTTTATATATACATATATACAAAAATCTCTTGAAATTATGTAATAACAAAAGGTATTTGAGATTCATATACAAAAAAAAATTTGTTACTGATAAAAATAAGTAACTTACTATAAATATTGAGACGCGCGTGACATCACGTGACGATTCGATTCGTTTTTAAACTGTCTCTGACAATTTGCCAGTTTTACGAAAGGCTATCGGACGAAAAAAGAAAAAACAGTCCAACCCAGTTTTCCGAGTAGCGATTTATTTTTATGATTTAGCAAATACCAAAAACTGAAGTGCTTGTAACTACATTAACATTGTAACTGAATAAACTATTAGAAAAATTATATTTGTGTTTTTGCACACATATTATAAATATATTATATATTCTTATTAGAGTAGCGATTGATTTAGCAAATACCAAAAACTGAAGTGCTTGTAACTACATTAACATTGTAACTGAATAAACTATTAGAAAAATTATATAAATTATATTGCACACATATTATAAATATATTATATATTCTTATTATATTCTTGTTATACTGATATTTTTTAATTAAAATTA
>NW_021852127.1:356690-372942 GCF_003651465.1 Formica exsecta
TTTTTTAATTAAAATTATCTTTCTTTATTTTTTAAATAATTTTTTAATTTTTATCTAAAATGATTCTAGTTGTATTACAACTTAGTTTTAATTTTCTTACATTATATGACATTTTTTATTAATTAAAGTTAAACATAACTTACTTTTATATTAGAAATGTGAGCTAATTAAGTCATGAAAAAAATTTAAAATTTTTTTAGTAAGGTATTTGCAATTATTTTGATGACATTTACTCTTTTCTGTAGGGCACAGAATCACACAACACATAACAAATCAATCTCTATTTCACCAATCTATGTTCAATTTTAGAATACACATTTCTTGCACAAATCACCAAAAATCTTTTCAAATATTAAAACGAATTTAAAACAGATAATAAGAATAATTCGATACTCTTCATTGATTTATCCACACATTAATTGTAAAAACACGCAAATACATTTACGTTTTATTGCTCTAGAACTTCTGGAGGTAAATATATTTTTAAGATATTTGACAATCCAGTTAATTAAATTAAAGCAATTAGCGATAAAGCTAGAAGAGGTGGTAAGGATAATCAGCGTGAGAAGACAAGACAGGAACTTGACGGAGGCGAGCACCACACTGCCAGGAATAGATGGACCGACGGATCAGAATCGTCGTGCGTCGACTAAAAGACTTTGTGGTAGTGTAACGTTGTGCATTTGCTAACGCACAGACACGTGGATCTCATTTCAGATTAAGTTTAACTACTCGATCAAGTATAACACCCCGTATGGAGGATGCACGTGTGAATGTATATAATTGTATTACATTCAGAATATTCGCGACCAACACTTTTATATATATTTTAGAATCACATCGTGTAAATGTAAATCGCTTATAATACAGATATCAGGAAAGAAAGAAAGAAAAAAGAGAGAAATGTATTGTTCAATTTCTGAATTTCTTTTATAATTTCTTATATATCTTTTTTATATCTTGTAATTTTTTAATATGTTAATAAATTTTATAATTATTTATTTTTCTCTCCATGGCATAACAATATTTGACTGACTAAGAATTTATTGCGTGTGATGCACCATTTTAACTGTTGATGATTATTTTGTATCAAAGTTCAACTTTAAGCTTGTAGAACAACGACTGATTCTTGAATCAATGAAAATTTATTAGAATATTTTATTGCATATGACGTCACGCAAAATAAATTGCAGAAATATATGAAAGGATATATTCATTACCTTAATGAATCTTTTGCTATCAAACTATTTATATGTGATTACAGACTAATAAGTAATAAAATATTTTTCTACGGGGATATCTAATATAAACTGCATGTACTATACCAATATTTAGCATATCAATATATATATAAATTTAAGATAAAGTGCGAGAGTGGCAACATAATGTGCAAGTAAATTGGTTTATCGATTTCAAACTTACGCATTCTTTCTCTTTTTCCTCACTTTTAAAAAGTGGTTCGTCAAATTTGATCAAACGCATTATTTCATGTCGAAAAAAAAAATTTAATGCTAAAATTTAGACTGCCGAAGAAAAGCATGATTTTATATGGTAACGTAAGGGAACGTCTAACTTCGACTACCCTTCGTGTCGGACTGAGGACCTTTGGAAAAATCAATACCGTTACCGATCGTTATAATCACGTGGCAGGACATACAGTAATATACAGAAAATGAAGTTTCGATCTAACCAGCAGAAGCATGAATCATATATAATATATATCTATCATAAATACAAAATGTATAACTATATATTATGCTGTAACTATGGAGAAAATATGTGAAGAATTACATAACAGATATGTAAAATAGCTTTATCATGCATACTTATGAACTTAATGGTGAAATAACGGGATTTATTGTTTATTACTTAATTTACAAATATTCTAAATTTATCAAATTTTAATTTTTAAATTGTTCCACGAAATGTTATTTCTAATTATGAGTTTTTTCGTTTTTTTATATAAGAAACAGTCTCTAATCAATTTTTTTGATTTATATAATGTGGATATAAATTACGAATGTCAAATGTGCTAAGTTTCTTTCGTGTAATTTAATTTCACACACAGTTAATGCAATTACTGTTTAAAATTATTCTCCCATGTCGACGAATCTGTCTTGAATTATATGCGGTGTGAATATAACGTGTTGTATAAAGGTTCTTTCGACTGCTGTGCGCAGGCATTACAGACAGTAAAGAGCCATTTCGATCTTGAACAGACCATCCGTTATCTATTGACGTAGAGGATACGGTATGGACCTACTCGAAGTATTTCCAGACAACACTCTGCGTGCCGTTAACGTGTGAGAATTCAGTCTCACGCCGAAAGTAGTCATTAATAAGCTATTTTAAATTAGAATCTCAAAATAAGATGTAATAATATCGTCTCTAAAAAAAGATTTATTAATCTTCTAATATTGGCTACGTATTACAGATTTTGGGCAGAGCTTGTGCTTGGATTTAAGAGAGATCCGAGTTAAGCCATTTAATTTTATAAATTGTGATGTTTTTTATATATATTAAATTATAAAAATAACGACTATTTATAAAAATGTGATAGTGCTATAAAGTAAAATAAAATTGTTGTATGATTTTTATCGTCACGTTCAAAAGCAAAAATTAAGAAAAATTACATATATGCAAAAATCCATTAATAATTTAATATTATGTTAGTATTTATTTATTTTTGGTACGTTTTATATTAGTAATAATACAAAATATTTAACACTCACGTTTAAGCCTATCGATTCGGCCAAAAAATTCCGAGCATGCTCACTTTCGTCTCTATCGCTGTCAGTTTCCAGCAGGGCCTCAGTTGGCTCATTGATACTTTCTTCCTCACTTAAGGTATCTTCTTCTTCTTCTTTTTGCTTTTCATCCTTTTTCTTTGGAAGCGGGCCTTCTGCTTGTTCTTGAGCGCGAACTTTTTCTGCAAGCAGTGTGCCGAGATTTTCGAAAAAGCTGCCATCCGATTCTTGAACTCTAAAAGTATATAAAAAATTTCATATTAATAATGATAGTTTAACTATATCTTAATTTTACAATTTACTATAAAATTTTTCATTTTGTTGATATATGTGTATATGTTTTTTTATATAAAGATAAAATTTCTTTTATTTTGTTAAATATTAAAATATAAGAAATTTCTACTTCTTAAATATAGTTGGAATTGTTATATTATTTAAAACATATAGAAGAAAAAATATCATGTGTATTGTTAATATTTTTATATATTAAAAAAATAAAAATGTAAAAAAATACTTTGCTGTAAAGATATAAGTACAAGCAATGTTTAATATTTTATTTAAATATCTTTGTTTAAAATAAGAGGTATTTTTATGATATTGATTATAAAGAAGATATTATACAATAAAGATATTTATACAATAAATAAAACGTTAAAGCAATATTCTACATATAATGCGCTTACAATGCAAGGCAATATTCTACATATAATGCGCTTACATACAATGAGCTTGATATCTGATGAATGATATACATTTAGAGAAATAAAATCAGCATTCAATGTTTCCGCACCTCTGTAATAGCACTACTACTCATATCGCCTCAACAATTGTATAAGTGATTGAATAAACATGAAGATACATTATAGCGCGCTTTTAATATTTTGATATTAATTCGATTTAATATTTCTATTATTAAGATTATATTTTAGAGGATAAACATTTATAAATGAGATACTTAAAATTAAACTTAAAATGTGATATTTAAAATAAATATATTTTGAGTGTGATTTTAAGAAAGAAAAAAAGGAAAGAAATATGGAAAAATTTAAAAAGTATTTAGGAATTTGGGCAAAAATATGTGTGCGGGTGCACAAATCGTTAAAAAGCGTGGCTTTACTAAAGCGCGTGGTTCACAAAAAATATTACAATGCTACCATATTAAAACGCAATGTAAGCTTTTCCATACAGATTGCACACATATGAAGATCTTCTCGTTTCACCTGTTATGAATAAAGTTGAACGCCGCAAATTTCCAATAAAATCTTGCGACGGTCACTTCTTTTGCTTCCGGCTTTTGAGACATTCGAATAGCGGCAATCAGAAAATATGGATGTTTTTCGTCCAGCTTTTCGAAGTGTGCCATTTTCATTTTCTTAGTCCTTTAGCAGAAACACAACATGTCTAACAAAAACGCACGCAAGATACCGAAAAGCACGCTGCATTATCAGGTGAAAAATATTTTTCTTGTTTACTATTATCTTTAACTTTTATTTTATATACATCCTAACTTTTATGATTTTAAACTAAGCAGTAAGATTTATTTAATTTGAAATTAAATAGAAAACACGCATATTACAAAGAATATAATCTTACAAACATAAAAAAATTTAATTATAAAGAACTTACAGATTTTACAATAAATTCGAATTCTTTCTTTATACACGTACGCACTTTAACTATTCAACTTTACTTTAATAATCAATTTTTGTTACAAAGCACAACACCTCTTCTGATAACAAGAGACAATATAATGCACTGGGTATCAGTATATCATCCCCAAGAACTTTTTTATGCTTTTCAATATGCAAGAATCAACTGTAGTAATTAAAGTTTGACAGTGAATTGACGTTTCTGCTCACATTTTTGTAGGCTGGATTGTTTTTCTTAAATCACCAAGTTATTTTTCTTGAACTATGTATGTTCACGTTTCGCGACTTTGTTCGCACTGACTATCACAATGTTATGATTTGATCATATAAAAACCAGGACTTAATTACTTTTCCGCTACGTAAACGGAATCCCACAATCGCACAATTGTATACAACATGAGTTGTACGGAATCCCCACAATCGTGAATTACAGCCTACAGATTCTGCGAAATTAAATCGGATCGTGTTAGATTTATGTGATTTTTTGTATCGATACTGGTAAAACGCACAGTCCTGTTTCTTTGCAAACTGATTGTGAGTATACACTCGAATGAGAAACAGGTAAGAGATTAGTAAGCAGGCAGTACTAACATGTTGCCTGGAATCTGATTACATAAATAATTTGCGATAGAGATATAATTAGAATTACGTAAGTTAATAATTCTTTCAAGTTAATCTTATTAACTCGAAAGAAAAAAATAATCTATTATGACAAAATCAATGTGGATGTAATATATAATTTGTTTAATAAAGTTAAAATTATATTATATTTCTTTTGTTATGCGTTGATAATTAGAATTCACATCGCAATACATTGCATAATCGAGAATGTAATCATGAATTTTTAATAACATAGTTTGTACGCATTTATAGCTATAATAATAACTCAACACGTTCTCAAAAAGGTAGAAAATAAGTTATAGATAAAACGATATCTAATGACGTTTCTAACGTCAATAAGACGTCATTAAAACGTTATTTGACGTCATCTTGCTACTTGGGTAGCTGCATGAAACTATGGTATTATATAATATAATAGTTCTGATTTATTCTCCAATTATCAGTTATTAATATATTTTATTTTTAGATATTGTTTTTCGTTTTTACAACATTTTCCTTGACTAAAGGTTTATGAATACCTTATACTAACAATTATGTTATGAAGTCAGATTGCACATAAATTATGCGCAGTATCAGATAAACAAGCTTTACAATTGCCAGATAAGCACAAATTAGTTTATAACATGTATAAAAGTATCACATGAAATTTGTTTGCTTACTGATCACTCAAGTTTATTATAAGAAACAATTTACGCATAAAAAACAGAAAAAAATGAAAGAAAAACTTTTTGGATCGTCTCAGCTAATCAATTAAATAAATAGTAAATAATTTTGATCGAATGTACATTTTTTTTATTTTATGTACATTTTTCCTAAAAGAATATTTAGAAGAATGAAAAATAGTTAAAAAAATTATCATGATCTCCAATTAATAATTAAAGTAATATTGGGAACAATTTGCCTAAGCTTTTTTGAACACTACGAAAAATAAAACGGGAAATACGTTCTCGAATTACGAAGCAAAAAGAATAGGAGAAAGATGTTTGTTCATTTGCGTCACTGCTGACTTTCTTTTATTCGAAGCAATGCATTGCGTCTTCTTGAGCCTCTTTTATTCTTAACTCAAGAACGAAGTGATTCATGGTGTCGCATGCCAGTTGGGTACTTTGCGGTCAATCGCGTCGTTCGAAAAATGTACGTTTATACTTATCTTATTTTATTCTTCTTTGTCATCTACTTTTAAGGTCTTATGACGCATTGTAATAATCTTGAAGGCTACGTAGTTCAATTGGATTGTTTCTCATAATAAAAATTTCTCATAATCGATTTTGATATTAATCGATTAATCGCGAACCACAATTTGCGTTACACTTGATAGGAATTTATAGCTCATTTATAATCTGTATAAAATTGACGAAACAATGTTACAGGTTTATAATATTTTTTTATGAAAATTTGTATAAATATTAAATAACGTGTTTGTTATTTACTGTAAATGGCTCATTTGTTTTTATTGTTTAAACTTAACCGTTATTAGATCGATCTTTAAACGCCGCATTATTATGATAAATTAAACTGAAGTGTTGCTTTGTAAATAATATGCGCAAGGTTTATTGTGATGTAAGTTGAAGGTAATCTTCAATAACATGAATAACCTCGAAATAATATTGCCAGGCCGGAACGTACACACTATCGTGTTCTCAGTTTCAAATTTGTCAATACAATATATTTACTGTATGTAATATATTTGTGTTGTTTTATAAATATATAGCATATATATATATATATTTATATTTATAAAACTATATATATTTATATATTTATAACTTATTCTTAAAAATGTTTAAGCATTTTGTATGCTTTAATACTTTACAAGCAAATAAAATGTTAGATTTTATAATGAGTTTTAAAGTTTGTGATGCCTTAATATGTTCAAAATCTACGACGTTGCAAAATTACATAATTCATATTGCTACTATATACAAAACTTCACTTGAGAAAAATTTCCACTGTTTTGATCTCGTAAATACCGAAGTATTTGACGATCATTTCCACAGAGATTAGTGACTGTTTTACATATCCATATCCATATACATATATATGTGTATGCAACTTTGAAATTCATTGAGATGGTATCAAATAATCAATTTATATGCGCGAGCTATTCACCTAGAGCAATGATTTAAAGTGTTTTTTCCTTTCTTTATCAAGTCATTCTTAACGAGGAAACCAGGGTATTCTATCTATCATTTCAATGACGTACGCGGTTATTTTCACAACAGTATCATCAAATCTTTTAGAGAACCGTGAGAAATATTATAAAAATAGAATTTTTTTCATGATCGATTTCACATTTCTCGTGACGTCTGTAGTTAATTATTTTTCATGAAGACGTTGGAACGTATGAATCATGTAACATCATAACGACCTTGCGCACCAGGTCTTGTGGAATGGGATATATATATAGATACATCTGTATGTTTTGCATACAGGTACAGAGCTCGGACATAATCCCTGCTCTGAACTGCCTCATGCTGATCTCATTCTATTAATAGATCTTATATGCATGTCTGGTTATATACAATTTAACTTAATACTTCACCGATGAGTTAAGAGCATTCATCTAGCGTATCATAAGACGTTATCATCAACCGTGAAAATTATGAGTATGCATGCAGAACTCACTGTTATTGACTTTTCAGTTTCGTGCCAAATACGTCACACATACACACACACAATCAGTTTATCTTCTTCTTTTAAAATTATTGACAGTAATACAGTAATATTATAGTAAAATTATATATATATAATCTGGTTTTATATTTTATTAATAAATAATTTTCAATTTTTTTTACAAAATTGTGACATTTTCTGTATTTTTCTTTTCGGGACATATATGCTTCGCGGAAAACTTACAGTAAAGTACAAAATACAAAACGAACAAAATTCAACATAAGAGATGATCAAACGCAGTTGACATTAATTTACCTTATCTCATGTTCCGATTTCTCTTGTTGGTTATTTTCTTCTGTCAATTTCTCTTCTACAATCTTGCGATAAAAATCTTTCCACATAGCTTCCTCGTCCATCTTCGTAGCTCGATTTCTTCAAACTTATCCGGCAATTAGAAGGTATTTATATATGTAATCCAGCATTCTCCAAAAGATGTACCGTATTATTTTAAACATGTGATCATTTTGTGCTTATGTGGAACTTGCGCAAGACGTTTGTGTATACGTATACAAAAAAAAAACACGCACTTACAAAAACATTTCTTGCTATTATCGATTTTTGGGATTTACGGGAAGAATTCGAGTGTTTTACAACGAAAAAATGCCGGCTGGTGTTAACAGTTATATAGAGGTGCAACTAGTAAGCGTCCCACTTATTCGCAAATGAGATCACTTCACCAGTCACTTGTACTTTTTGATCGCCCTGTAGATGGCACCTATTGTCAAGCCACAGAAACGTTCTTTTCTTATCCATCGCGCATAGCAAAACCCTGTATTTTATATATATTTAAATAATATTAATTTTTTTTACAATATCTTATTTTATAAAAATGCTTTATTTTCTTTTTTCGTTTTGACAAAAAATAAAGAATGAATTAAATTAACGTCAACGTTAATAAAATTTAAGTTTAATTTTGTTGTTCTTTGTTTCAATATTTAAATTAAATAAAAGTAATAAAATAATTTAAATAAAAATTATACGAAGAAATTATGTTACCGCGCTAATGAAAAGAACATTTTGCTTAGTTTATTTAATCTATTATCTTATCTTTCTCTCATAGCCACTATGTCAGGCTAATTAAATAAAATTTTATGTCACAAGACGCACAGATGTAAATGACTCAACATTCGCGGAGCTTCTGTCACTTCAATGACATCATCTTTTGTATTATCTCTTTGTTGAACTTATATGGAATATTCATATCGACGAATCACTTATGTAAAACGTATAATTAAACGTATAATTATGCATTTTACACACTATGAAATACACCCCACATATACATATATAACGCGTATATCAGCTTTGTATGAATTTACTATAGTAAAGCTATCCGTTTGACTCAAAATACAAATATAAATTTACACAAAAAATATTTTTCTTACAAATGTCAAACGATTGCTAAATAGCACTGATATAACGGTATATCTAATGATTAAAAGTCAATACTTATAGAAAACGTAACAAATACAAAGAATATCTAATCTCACATTTATCATTAACACAATGATTATCGCAATAAATGTCATGTTCTACGAAGAAAATAATGCAAATGCATTCCATTACTATTTTTAGACCAGTATCTGTGTACGGAATTGATTCCTGGCAAGCTGCTACCCAGACTGGCGTCCCGATCGTTGCGGTGCATGAACGCAGGCGCCATTTCGCTTGTGTGATACTATATACGTATTTCTCCGTTACAGCATTGCCAAACATCAATAACGTTTATTGTAGCATTATGATATGGAAATGTTAGCTTTGTATTTTTTACACGAAATATTAATTTTTTTACAAAAGCTATAAATGCTAGTTATTATTTCGTAATCTCGGATATAAATTTTGCACTATAATTTAATATTTCGATATGTCGTCTATGACACGACACGTATTAACGTCTGCTTGAGTGCATAAATTTTAAACTTTTATGATGTACGTCTCGACATATGACTTACAAAGAGATAAGTACAAATAAACTTATAAGAAATATTTTGCTGTTGTCTGGATAAAATGCATCACATACATCTGAAAGAATCTACATACAAACGAGTTAGCTATCTATAATTAGCTCAAGCATGCGACGTAAATTAATTACATTGTTTCTATTCTTCGGTAAGTAAGGCAGAAAAAATATATTATTTAATTCCATATATCAATAATAATTAAATCAATAATCAATGTTGTTTTTTCTATTATTTTTATAGGAATTATAATATTTTGTGCGTCGGCGAAGCGTAGTTATTATAATGATAATGTTAATGCATGGACAGCATCTCAAAGGAATCAATCGGACGGTACGTCATTTATTTTAATAAATCCAAGACAGATTCAACGTGCGGAAGCAACGATAAAACATTTCTTGACGAGATTGACTGGGCCGATCGCTCAGCCAATAACGCTAAGAATATCATCTTCCGATGGAGACAATTTGCAAAGCACAATTAATGAGATAGGCAAGATTATACGAACAAAAATTATGGGGTTTGCGCGAGCTAGTGGGTTAATTACATCAGTCCGTCAATTTAAGCAAAGACCATGGAATTCTACAATCTCTGAAAATTGGTTTACCGAAGGTCTGGTTCAGGGATCACTTTTACTATGCGATCTCATTAGAATAGGAGAGGAAGTTTGGTCCACGATCGATCGTTATTTCGATAGGTATAATGTGACTCTACACAAGGTAAGTTGTAAATTAGTTTATTTAAGATATTATATAAAAATATAGTAACTGTTTATATTTTGAAATAAAATATTTAGCATTATTTTCTATTCTCTATATATATCGTGAAGAAAAAAAAATATATAATGCTTTATGGTAATAATCCCTAATAAAAAAATATGTTATGAAAATGATATATACCTATGTATATTTTCTTCTCCAGGAATTATTACTACGCAAGACAACGAAAAGCTTCAAGTTTCTAAGCATTATAAATGATCCCGCCAAATTTAACGAAAAATTATTCAAATGTTTATTGTCAGCAAAGGATAGAAGAAATCATACATTTTTTTATCTTGATCAAACTCTCGTGAATTTAATAAAAGATTCACCGGACAGTAACATGAAAACATTTAAGTTCAACCTAGAACCAACATTTTCCTATTTTACACCAAATAATGGCACAGCCAATGAAAAATTGAACGCGTTGCTTTGTCATTCATTGGTTAAAAGAGCTAATAATTATGACGATTGTATCAAAGAGCTGCAACGTCTTGTAGCTTGCGTGTCATTACCGAGGCAAAACTCACGCGAAATAATTATTCATCGCACACTTGTTGCCAAACCATGGTTAACAGCTATTGAAGCTTTAAGTGATTGTAAGATTTATATCAATGAGGATGACAGCGCGATCGTTCGCTGCAACTTCGATCAAAAATTACCGAAGACCACGACGCGGCGAGTTAAGTACATCTACGAAAAAATTCTGGACCGTCGAATATCTAAACGGTCACCTCTTCGGCGTGTCGCAAATGAACTCGGAAATGTTCTCTCAAGAAGCAGATGGGGAAGACAATTTATATATGACGTGTGTCAGTATTTTACGATTTATCAAGATGGCCGCAGAAAATTAAATACACTTTCGAAAAATTATGCTAAGGACAAGCAAACAGCTATAAGGTTAATAATATTTTTAATAAATCATATAATCGGCACAACAATGATACTCGCTACAAGTTTATTGAACAAATGCAAATCAGAAATATTAAAATAAATTTAAGTGGCATTACTTTCTCAATATCTATATCAGACGCTATTATTGCATCCCGTTATATCCGTTATATATCCAATGAAGAGATAAATTAATTATGTTGCTTGTCTTAATATTTTTAATTAATGCTTTTCTACAATCTCTTACAGCATGTTTAATAATTAATACGTTACTAATTCAGCGAATATTGCAGTACAGAATATAGTATGTCATAGTTTCTCAATCGTATTATTAGATTTTTCATGATAAAATGTATTATCAATATAATTTTGGATTTGATGAATTTAGTTATGCACTTATTTATAATTTTCTTTTTAGGTACAAAAAGATATCTGTATCATTGGATCTATACAAAAACGGAGTATTAAGAAAAACAATGTTTGCTATTGGTAACTTGCATCGTTCCGCTTTAGCGATGCAAAAATTCCTTATTAGTTCTTTCAAGGAATCATGGCAGACTCAAATCCTTGTCTGCTTGTCTAAGTGGATGATGAAACTCTTGAAATTATTTGGATATACAAATTTGGATGACATAGACGTAGACATTGACACAATTACTGATGTCCCGTTAATTAATATGACAGATTCAGATAGCGCAATGATAAGCGATGATATCTATGATAAAAACAATGAAATAAAACATCTTGTGATATATCGCAAAAAAGATCGTTAGTATTTATATTAATAATTACATACTTATATTAATTATTACGAGAAGAAAAAATATTTATCTTATTAATAAGTAATTTCTCTGCTCTAATTTCTGTTTTGAAATTATTAGGAAGATATTTCATGTCGACATTAAAATAATTTCAACAAATAATTTACTTTTATTGATTAGTTTTAAATTTGTAAAAGAATCTAGAAGATTAGTAGATTGTATTGCAATAAAAAAATATATATTTTATAAATTAATTATATATGTTATTACAGAGATAAGAAAGGAGACTGATGAAGCTTTCGATAGATTAGTGCGTTCTATGAATCATGTAAATAGAGTGCAAAACAGAAACAGTAAAAGCACTTTAGCATGTCTCGCAAATAATTTGTTATTGGTAACTATGTTTATGGAGACTATTAGTTTTGTTTCTACATTGTTCTGTCTGGGAGAGCATACAGATGAATCTAACTTTGAAGACTTGGACGAAGAATGAGTTTCACCTGCATCTGAACGTAGATTATAGTCTTTAATTAATTTTGCAAAACTTGATACAATTAAGAAAATAGCTTCTTTGATGATATTTGAAGCTTCTAAGGAAGTTGTTGTTATGTATAGAAATAAATTGTAAATTTTACTGCAAATATGTCAATAAATATAACAAATAAGTTTTATGGCTTAATAAAAGATTTTTATTTAGGAAATTCATATACGGTCTGTTTAAAAAGTTCCAAGACTAATTTTTTCCTGAGCGAACAAATAGCACTATCTTTCAAACACCTGCGGAACCTTTTATTGTTAGTACTAATACTTGACTACTTATAAGATTTGTTTCACGTCATCACCGGTGGTATATTTTGAATAGTGACGATGAATTGTTGTACTCGTCATAATTGTCATAATGAAACAGCGTGTTGCTCTCAAATTTTGTTTTAAAATTCAAAAAACGCCAACTGAGATCTATAATTTGATAAAACAAGCATATAGTAAAGACTGTCTTTCATATCCATGTGTGTTTGAGTGGTACAAGTATCACCGATGCAAATGGCTTGATTCATTATGAATTTGTTCCTCTCGGCATCACAATCACTATCAAATACCTGGAGATACTCGATCTTTTGGCATGAATCAGACGCATTCGTCCGCAGCGTTACGCCGAACGGGATTTTTTTTGCTGCATGACGACGCACTGGCGCATTTTGCGGCAATCATGGCCCAGTTTTTGGCCCATAAACAGATGTCAGTGCTTCAACACTCTTCGTATTTGGCAGATTTTTTTTATTCCCAAAATTAAAAATGCAAATGAAGGAAAAGCGATTTGACGATATCCTGGCGATCCAAGCGAACGTGACGAGACAATTGAAGGTTATTCCGAAGAAAGGCTACTGCGGAAGCTTCCAACGGTTGAAAGAACATTTGCAATGTTGCATTGACATCGGGAGGAGAGGGAGGGGGGTGGATTATGTTAAATATTGTAATTAATAAAATTTATATATCTTGATTTCTCGATTTTTAATGAAGTCAGTCTCAAATCTTTTTAGATAGACCGTGTATATATATACTTTTAAAAAGTAAATGTACATTTTTTTTAACATGTATAAAATGTATATTTTTTAAAACATATATATTTTCTAACAAAAACAAGCAAAAAAATTAATTATGTATGTACTTAACTAATTGTCAAAATATAAACAATATATAAACAAGAATTGAAAAAAAATTAAATTTTAATTTAAATTTATATCCTTCATTAAAAAATTTCTTGTCTTTAATCTTTTTGTGTACGCCTGTTTTTATAAAAATTATATTATTTTTGTAATTTGATTTAATTGTCTTTTTTCTTATGTTTTGTATTTTTTTTTTATATTGGGTAAATAATATGCGCCACACAAAATATAGTAATAAAAAATTTTTTTTGAACCAATCTTATAAATAATGCAATGTAAATGTAGAAAGAGAGAGAGAGAGAGAGAGAGAGAGAGAGAGAGAGAGTTTTTATAACAAAAAAAGTCTTGCAAAAGTAATTTATATCATTTATTAAATACAATATTACTTTTTAGAAGTTTATCAAATGTAAATTTAATTTTTATATTTTATATCTGTAATAATTACACTTATATTGTATCTAACACGCGATGACAGTTTTATAATCTTTGAAGATAGAGTTTTTTTAAATTTTTACAATAAATCTGTTGCTCGTTAATAAGTATTGAACTCGCCACGACAAGAAATGATAAATTTTAAATTATCATTTTGTGTTTACGACACTTACATAAATCAAATTAAGCCTTCACATTATTATGATACCGTAAGTGCGATAGTATCAGCGTTTGTTTCAGTTTAACGTTCATGAAATATATCGTGTTTGACATTTACAGTTACGGCAAAATGGATCGTCGCATTTTATATACCCGTTCACATATGTCATATGTCACATATGCCTGTTCACATTGTATCATGACACAGTCAGTAAAAATGCGCGGAGCAGTCATTATTCTCTATTTCGCCGGTATGAATAACTATGTACATTCTACAATATATGAATGTTGATTAATTTCCTTTGTTATTAGTAATTATCGCATATTATTATTGCATAATAGTATTAAAACTGTAATTAAATGACATTTATTCGCATTATTCTCGATACGAACCTTAGCCCCACACACGTTATTTATCTTTCTCCATCATATTCTAGGTTTCCTGATTAAAGCATCAAGCGAAAATGCAGCGCATGAAATGCAACCAAAAATTATCGGAGGGCATCCAATTGATATAAAATCTCGACCTTTTATGGTTAATATAATTTTTTAACTATACTTATATCAATGTATATAATTTGTATATTTTATTGTATATTTCATTGTATATTTCATCGTATATTTCATTTGTATATTTCATTTTATTTGAATATAATTTATTTATTTCAACAATAACATATTTGCAGCTCTCTTTACATGATTCACTAGGATTTCTATGCGGTGCTAGTATAATATCGAGGACATTGGCTATCACCTGAATCAAACATCACAAATTAATTTTGTATAATTTCAATATTTTGTATTGCTTTTTAGACGCAAATCAGTACAGTTTTATGTACGAGCTGGATCTAATAAAACGGACAAGGACGGACATATGCATAAGGTGACAAACATTCATGTGTACAACGATACATACAATCACTTTTCGCAAGTGTTCTATCACGATATCGCGCTTTTTGAAGTGACACCACCATTTCATTTTTCGAAAACCGTTCGACCAATTCGTTTACCGAAATCAACCTACAGAATACAACGTCAACTCTTAGTTTGTGGCTGGGGATCTACAAAACCTCAGAAAGTGAGTAAGCTTAATTTATAATACTTATAAGGATTTGTATAATTAATGTTTTTATTTTGGATAATTGTTGTTAATTAGACATCTTAAAGATGTCTGCGAAACATTTGAAAAATGAATATGTTATTTGGAATTTTTAATATTATTGGATTTCTTTATTTATTAATTTGCGCTATTAATAATGAAAAAATATATAAAGCGATTTAATATAACTTATGTAATTTATAGGAAAAAACACCCGACGTTCTTTTGGGTGTTTATGTAGAATATGTTCCGTTTGAAATCTGCTCTTCTTATTACGTATCCATCAAAAATGATTATCATCTATGTTATGGGAGTCGAGGGAAGGATGCCTGTTTCGGAGATTCCGGGGGACCATTAGCTAGTAAGAAAACCATTTATGGCATCGTCTCTTTTGGTAAAGGTTGTGGAGATATTACTGGTGTCTATGTTAGAGTATCGTATTATTTAGAGTGGATCAAAGATATTATGAATTTGTGATCGTGCACGTTGATATACATACATATTCGATGACTTCGTTCTTCTTTGTTAATTTCTGCGTTTTAATCAATCTCTCGCAATTTTAATCGATTACATATTAATAATAATTATTGATAATGAAAAACAAGTTTTATATGTTTTTTTTTGCATTCCTGTTGCGATTCGTAGGTATAGAAAGAAAACCGAAATGATTATTCGACACGTTGCGCCATTGAAAGTCTCATGTTCTTATCCGACAAGTTGAAGGTATTGTTTTCCAGAGAATAGGCACAAAAGGCGTATCGAATCACGGAGTCGTGAACCCTACTGCGTTCAGGTTCGGTGCCTGCAGGAAATCCACCACATACACGTGCTGCGCAAGAG
>NW_021852127.1:373313-376348 GCF_003651465.1 Formica exsecta
CGTCGCGCACGCCTGCACGCGACGCACGTAGCAGGGCTGAATAAAACATATACGTGACTACATAATGAATATTTAGCTTTACGTGATAAAGATATTTTTCGATAATATTGGTTGCTTGTGCATATACTCTGTGGTCATAAAACAAAAATTAACAAACCAATAGCAATAAGTTAATTTAAAGTACGACATATGAAAAGATTGTCTATTTGCGTAATGCAAGATTATAGGTTTTTAATAATAAAATAGAAAAATTATATAATAAAATATAAATTTTTAATAGCAGAATAAAATCATATACAATTTAAATTTATATAGGGGGAACGTTTATTACATACTTATTAATAATAAGTACGATAATTATTGCTATTTAAAATTAATTATATAATAGCAATCGCGATATCAGAATTAAATAAGCACAGAATATAATATTTGTTTAAATTTAAAACATATGTGTTTTAAAATCACATACAATTATACGATAAAATTATTTTAGTTAAAATTTTTATTTATATATGTCTTTTAAAATACTACAAACATTAGAGATAATAAAAATCATGAAACAAATAAAACGCGCAGATACGTATTCTATCGTTTTTTGCTGTTTACTCGACCATGCACACGCGCTTGTTACTTCAAACTACTATTTACTTGGATGACTCATCCGTGTTTCCCTGCGAAGCGAATCTACCAGGTTTACCGTTCGCGCTTTTAAGGGTCTTTAAACTCCCCCGCCACGTGCAATCTATCGAATGTCTTTGTAAAAGACCGTGAGAAGTTACATTATCACAGTGGAACATCCGCCACGTTCGAATGTGGGCAGAATAGACTATTTTTACATATGGATATTACGCCATACTACGTACCAATTCTGCACGAGATAAGGCTTAGCGATAATAGCAAACTTGTGGAATTAATGATGTATCATCAACTAATTAATAGCAAAATTATTAAATAGAGAATTTTATAGCAATATGTATCACGTACATGATGTGATTGCATTTAAAAATAAATCTATTTAGCATTTGTGGCACATATTATATTACATGTGCAATCATAATAGTATTCTATAAATAACGATACCATATATATATGATATACATATTCGTATCCTTTATACATAATCTTACGGTTTTATACGGTTCTTACGTAACAATATGTAACTGTTGTTAATATAATATAATGTAATTTTAGTAGCAAGTTGAAGAATCAATATTAATTATTTATTTATTATACTTTGTTAGTATTATGTGTTTAAATGAAATAGTTTCTATTAACACAATAATCTCATGTAGAGACTATTAAGAGTTTTATTTTTGAAGAAAGAACCATACGTAAAAGATTTTTTATAAACTTACCTATTCATCATTAGAGGATGAATTTTATTGCGGCAATTCTTCATAATCTCGCGTCGAATTTTTAGAAACCAAGCGCTACTACATTTAGGGCTACAGTACTTTTTCTTAGTACTATTACTTTGCACAGATTCAGTGATATCACAATAGCCCACGTATTCCCAGTTAGTATCTTCTAATACCACAGGTACTTCTTCAGACGCTATCAAAATATATGAATTTTGCGAATCTGTACTAGAGGATGAATTCGATGTTCTGGCATTAATGTGTTTCTTTTGTCGCAGACGAACGTTGTCTACGACATCCGATTCGAGCTGCGTATCAGTCATGATCGATAGATTTCTATTAGTTAAATATTCTTCTTTACAAACAGCAGATGACGTTTTTATTTGTTCAATATTCGTCTTGTCGTCTAACAAATTTTTCGAACGACTTTGTGAAAGACACTTCTTGCGATGAAGCTTTAACTTGATGGGATTTCGCAACATGACTATATGTAACACATTATAGTCTTATGGATCATCTTGTACCGCGATACGTTCTTTGCAAATTTTCAAACTTCTTCTGAAGCACGAACTTTTATCAATTTCACACATTTACACATACATACACTGTTTCGATATGTAAAAATTATGACTTTTCAACTATTTTGAAATTAATATTATTTTATAATAACTTGCTTTAATTATACGGCATATTATTACGGCGTATTAATAATGTTATGGTACTAAAAACTGCTGGGACTAACGCTAGTTATTTAGTATGTGAGCCCTATGAAGGAAAAAGTGGCACTGAACAGTTTCCATGCTACGAAGCTCACTCTCACCAACCGGGGATCCCAACTGATTGTGCACGTGCTAAGAAGAGGGGTGTATGAGTTGACTAATGTTTTGTTTTCTTCATTAATTAAACAGCAGCGGACTTTTTTGCAGAAACTTTCTAGCATTGCATTTTTATGAATAATATAGATATAAATTTTAGCCAAAAGTTAAAACTTATAAAAATAAAATTAATTAAATATAAAATTATATGATTATTATATTTGACAATTAATATTGCTATTGTATATTATTCTACTAAAGATAATAATTCCAATTTTTTTTAGAGAGATAGTGTTAATTCTAAGATCGGATATTATACTTAGAAGATTCATAAAAATAAATTAAAACTACATTAAAAATAAACTTTGAATTCCCGTAAAATATGTGCAGAAAAAATAGAGAGATTATCTAAGGTCGATATTGCGGTTTCCGGTATAATATGCTGTTGATATCGCTTTACGTGTATTAGTTATATATAACTAAATATATATATATATATATAAACGTAAATATTAGAAAAGTTCGTATCACATACACCCACTTACTAATAATCATTTGAATATCAAATAAGGATTGCATAAATTCTTGGTTCAAAACATCTGACACCGCATAATGATATTTGCTACATATATCGTGTTTTACGTTTTGTCCTATTTATCTTGTATATTTGAATTAAAATTTAATGTAAAAACTTATAAATGCATATTATATATTATATTAGATTAAAACTCTTTATTTGAAATAATTAAATATAAAATATTTTTATTGTTACAAAAATTTTGATATATATTAAAAATTAATAACTGCTTTTATTAAACTTTTGTTTGTTAAAACATTAACATGATAGAAAGTGTGTTATTCG